>NC_056743.1:682964150-683264150 GCF_019279795.1 Protopterus annectens
TGAAACGATACAAGAGAGGTCCTGACCTGTAACAACGGTCACGACACATTTGCATAACATGTACACATGCACAGCTCTTATTGCTTGTAAACAATACTAGAGAGGTGGATATTACATGTGTTATGTGCATGGATAGTTACCTGGCTCTTCCAATTATCTTTGCTATCATGCTGCTAAACTGTCAGATGAATACAAATTATATGTATCCTGTTATTGAGTATTGTAATTGCCAATAGACATAACTACTGATCTGAAGTAGGAGAATTCATTTGTCAGCAACCTGTGGGTATGGATCCGATATCGGATCCGAACTGGCATGGTTTATCCGGCTATGGATCCAAGCTCCTGGCTCCTCCCCTCACCCATAATGCCCTGCTCTCCCTACATGACCTCAGATCTAGTTTGCCGCTCATGGTTGTAGGCTGGATCGTTTGAGCTCCTAAAGCTAAGTTGATATTTTCTTATTAAAGGGTGTTAAAATTGTTTAAACTTTAAATTTGTGTGAAAGATATAGGTTCCCTTTCTGTTTTTATATTTTTTGGGTTAATTTAATTTAGTTTTTACCCTCCCCTCGCTGGCTCGTAGTTGGTGTGTGTGTGTGTGCTTCTTTGGGGCCTTTGTGTGAGTGTTTTCTGTTTAATTTACTTTATTGTTACTATTTTAAAAAAAAAAAAAAATAGTAATGTCTGAGGCCCCAAAGGCTGTGTTTTCAAAATGCTCCGAGTGTGGACATAAGCTTTCCCCTGCTGATGGCCACATTCGGTGCGTTCGATGCCTTGGGGTTGAACACCTCACTTCAGGGTGTTCAATCTGTGCAGGGTTCAACCCCAGGGCATTGAAGGGCGGAGGTCGGCTAGTCTTGGCGGGACTCTTGCCCCCAGACTCAGCCGCCCCCGCCTTGGTGGTCACTGCTCGGCAGTCCCTGCCTTGCCTGCTCCCCCTCCTCCACCCAGGATTCAAACTCCCGCCAAAGGGTGGAGGAGAGGAAGCCAGGAAAAGGACCGAGAGAGAAGCACCACAAGCGGTGAGCCGAGACCTCTTTGCCCCGCCGGCTAAGCGGGCTTCTCCTCCAGCCTCTCTGGCTGCTGGCTCTCCCCCTCCTCGGCTCTGGTCCCCGTGCTTTTCACTGGAGCCTGAGGATGAGGAGACCCGACCTCCGTCGAGGCTATCAATGCGGCACTCAAGGCCTACCTCGGTAGCCTCGTCGAGGTCTACTTACAGCCTCTCCGATGCTGATCTGGACCAGATGATGTGAAGGTTCATCCAGGCCCAGATGCAGATGGGAGTGCTCCTGCCTCCCCCCCCCCCTCTGGGAGGGAGCTCGACCCCCTTTTTTAAGCCCATTGCTCCTTCTCCGACCCGCTACCCGGGTTCAGAGCGCCCGGAGCCGGGCAGCCTCAGAGCCGGGTGGGTCGGCACCCGACAGTACTGGGTACCGGATCCGACACTGCCCTCGAGTATGTCGGATCCGACCTCGGAGCCTTGGCCCGAAGCTGATCCGAGGGACTCAGTGTGCCTTCGGCGCCCTTGTCGGAGCACACTGGTCCTCGGATCGAGGGCTCGGCGCCGGCTCCGATCCGCCATCGGATCCAGGGGAGCCGACTTTCGGATCCTATTGTCGAGGCTGGCTCCTCGGCTTTTGATGTAGTGGAGAGGGCTCTGTTGAGGCATCCGGACCCCCAGCCCTTGCTTGGCTCCGCCCGCACTCCATCTGCTCTGGGCCAGGCTTCCATCACCCGCCACTGGACCAGCCCACTCCCCTCCCCCAAGCAGTCCCTGCGGTTCTGGACACTGCTGGCGAGGGCTCTGACAGCCCCGAGGAAGCACCTCGCAAGCATTCATGCAAGAGGAGGCACATAGACTCCAGTCTTTGACTGAAGACACTGACTTGGAGGAAGGGAAGGCTCCCAAGATCACCTGAGGATGTCTCCTTCAGAGACATCATGGAAATGTTCAATTAGAGGTGGGTGGTCTGCCCCAAAGTCTTCCTCGGACGAGTCAGTGTTCTTGGAGGCATTTGAAGCGGGCCCATCTACCTCTTGGGTGTCCCCTCCTGCCGACCCCCTGATGGACCTTATTACCACCAGGGCGTGGAAGGAACCGGACACCGTGGAGCCAATCCCTAAGAGGCCCGACAGGATCCTTAGCCCCCCTGCTGACCGTGCCCACTGGAGCAAGGGACCCCGGTAGATGCCATGTTGTCGGCAGCAGCCACTAAGAGGGAACTCGCCCAGGAGAGTCCCTCAGTCCATCCCCCGAGCAAGGAGTCTCGGATGATGGACCATTTGGAGAAGCGAATGTTTAGTTCAGCGACCTTCTCAGTGAGGGCGCTCAACTATTTGGCACACGTCATCAGGATGCAGCGCGATCTTATCAAGGAATACGCTGCATCCCCCCCAGAGTCCATGTCGGAGGAGGACAAAGTTATGCACTCCACCCGTATGGCCACTCTTCATTCTGTGACTAACACCGCTATGCAGTTACTTTCCCACGCTACCGAGGAAGCCCGCTAGAGCTGCGGGAGCGGGCCTAGTCACAAGACGGCAGGCCTGGCTCCGCCACTGCGATTTTACAGAGCCCTTCAAGGCGTCTTTCGCGAACGCTTTGACGGTTCTGCCCTTTTTGGCAAGACGGTTCGCAATACCTTGGTTCAGAGCAAGAAGGACAGGAAGACGCTGTCTGCCGTCGGAGTCCGCTTCTCTGTGCCCCAGAGGTCCTACTCTAGGAACCAAAAGGGCCAGAAGAAGATGTGGTTCCGGAAGTCGCAGCATTCCCAACCAGCTCCAGACAACCAGTCCTTCCGCGGCAGAGGAGGACAGGGAGGACGCCACCATAGGGGCAGAGGGGCTTCCAGGAACTTTGGGTCCAGGGAACCTTTCTCTGAATGGCCCACGCAGCAACCCTGAGGGGTTGCCCAACTGCTCCACTCTGGAGGCAGTCTGGGGACGTTTCTCGGAGCACCTAGCGGCATGGGAGTCAATTACATTGGACCGCTGGGTACTCCGGATTATATCCAGAGGTTACAAGATCCCCTTTCTTCATGTCCCAAAGTTAAAAATCCTCCCCGATGTTCCACCTGATCAGAGGGAGGCCGCTTCAGCAGAAATTGGCCATCTGCTGAGAAAAAGAGCCATCCAGCCCGTCCCCCCAGACCAGATTGGATCAGGGTTCTACTCCAGGTTCTTTTTAGTGCCAAAAAAGACGGGGGACCTAAGACCCATTCTAGACCTGTCCCTGTTGAACCTGTCAGTTCCCAAAGAGAAGTTCCAGATGGTCACTTTACAATCCATCCTCCCCCTTCTAGGGGAGAATCACTGGATGTGCTCTATAGACCTCAAGGACGTGTACTACCACATTCTGATGGACAGACGATCCAGGAGGTTTCTTCGCTTCCGGCTGGGAGCCAGTCACTACCAGTTCAGGGTCCTTCCCTTTGGTCTCACCACAGCCCCCAGGGTGTTCACCAAAGTATTAGCAGTGGTTGCGCCCACCTGAGGCTTCAGGGGTGCAGGTCTTTCGCCTAGACGACTGGCTTCTCACCGCCCCAACAAGGCATCTACTCTCTTTGGCAAGAGACTCCTTTCTTCATCTAGCTCCCTGGCTAGGCATCACGGTAAACATAGAAAAGTCCAACCTGGTCCCTACATAAATAATAGAATTTATAGGAGCCAGGTTAGACATGAGAAATTTAAGAGCCTTTCTCACAACCGACAGAGTTCGGAATCTGCGACTCCAGGTGCGGGCCATCCTTCACTCCAGCTCAACACCTGCGGAATTGATCCTGAGGGCGCTAGGGTCTATGGCGTCAGCGATTACTCTTCTTCCGCTCGCCCGCTTGAACATGCGGGTACTTCATTGGACACTTCAGGTGCAATGGTCATGTCTCTCCCTCCCCCTGTATCATCCCATTGCAATCAGCAAGGCTTGCAAGCGGTCTCTCTTGTGGTGGTTCCATTCTCCGGACCTCCACAGGGGCCGCCCCTTTTGTGCATCTCCCCCTCTCACCACGGTGACCATGGACGCTTCCCGCCTCGGGTGGGGGGGGGCATTTTGCGGGCCAGATGGTCCAAGGCACGTGGAGCGATTCAGAGACCTCCCTGTATATCAATGTTCTGGAAATGAGGGTGGTGCTCTTGGCGTTGCAAGCACTTCAAGCCCTCCTTCCCCTGGGAACAATTGCGATTCAATCAGACAACATGTCGGTGGTCTGGTACATCAACAAACAAGGGAGAACCAGGTCTTACCCTTTATGTCGAGAAGCCATGAGAGTGTGGGAATGGGCGATCTCCACCAAACGCTTTCTCATCGCAACGCATATTCTGGGTCAGACCAACATCCTAGCGGACAAGCTCAGTCGCGCCATTCTCTCCCCGTACGAGTGGTCTCTCAATTCTCAAGTAGCGAAACGTATCTTCGCACAGTGGGGGACTCCCTGTTGCGATCTCTTTGCTTCTCCCTTAAACGCCAAGTGCGACAGTTTTTTCACTCTAATCCCCCCTCCAGGGGATTCTCCGAGAGACGCTCTGGTGCATGCTTGGCCTCCCGGTCTTCTTTATGCATACCCCCTCTACCTCTGATGCTACAAGTACTTCAGAAAGCCTCTCGGTTGGGGTGCAGAATGATCCTCATTGCCCCGTTCTGCCCTCGACAGATCTGGTTCCCTTACCTAAGGTCTCATTCAGTGAATCCACCTTGGATTCTAGATCCCATTTCGGAACTGATATCACACCCGTCGAACCTATCAACTCTGAACCTGGACAACCTGAAGTTGACTGCTTGGCTGCTCCAGTTCCACTCCTAATCAGGACTCCCGGTATCTCGTCCCCAGTTAAGGCCATTCTGGTAGCGGCCCACAAGCCCTCTACCAGAAAAATTTACCGCAGTAAATGGAAGCGTTTCTCCATTTGGGCAGAGCGGCAAGGCCTAGATCCTTTCACGGTTCCCCTTCCTTTGGTTCTAGATTTCCTTACTACTCTCTTTAATGATGGCAGTAGTTCCACGGTCAAAGTTCAGCTGGCGGCCATATCTCATTACCATGTTGGACACGATTCAGGGTCTCTTATATCGGCTAAGTTATGCAAAACCTTCCTAAAAGGCACCTTTTGCTCAGACCCTGTCAAAGAAACGGTTCCCCGTGGGATCTTTCCTTGGTACTTCAGGCCTTGACCGCTCCCCTTCAACCTGCGGCCACAGTCGATCTTAAATTCTTGTCCTTTAAGACTGCTTTTTTGGTAGCCATTACTTCGGCTAAGAGAGTTTCTGAGCTTCAGGCCCTGTCCATGAAACCGCCTTATTTGATTTTTCATCCAGACCGGGTGTGCCTCAGGATCAATCCCTCCTTTCTTCCTAAAGTAGCTTCAGAAGCTAACATTAATCAGTCCATCAACCTCCCTGTTTTCTTCCCTAAGTACCAAAACAAAGGCGAATACAAGCTGCATTCCTTGGATGTTCACAGGCAGCTTCGTTTTTACCTTCATAGGACAGCTGGTCATAGGCAATCAGACCATTTGTTCATTTCTTTTGCCAAATTCAATCTGGGTAAACCAATTTCCAAAGTTTCTTTGTCACGCTGGATTTCTCAGTGTATTCTGTTGGCGTACCAAGCCTCTGGGAGGCCCGCACCGGAGGGAGTCCATGCTCATTCGACCCGGTCTGTCTCTACTTCAGTGGCCTTTAAGTCTAGGGTTCCTCTGGATGACATTTGTTCAGCAGCCACTTGGGCTTCATCTCATACCTTAATTACTCATTACAAGCTGGACGTCACTTCTAGAGGTAGAGCATCCTTTGGCTCCGCGGTGCTCCGGAATATCCTTCCATGATGGCCACCCAAGATTCAGGTAGCTGGGGACTCTGTCCCACAGGTTGCTGACAAATAAATTCTCCTACTTCAGATTTAGAAGTTATGTACTTACCATAACGTTCCATCTGAGTAGGTGGATTCATTTGTCTGCAACCATCCCGCCCTCCTATCCCCCTGGCCTTGTCAGTTTCCTGCATAGGGTGTGTTACCCTTTAGTTAGGGTAGTTGGTGCAGGGCAAACTCGATCTGAGGTCATGTAGGGAGAGCAGGGAATTATGGGTGAGGGGAGGAGCCAGGAGCTCGGATCCATAGCTGGATAAACCATGCCGGTTCGGATCCGATATCGGATCCATACCCACAGGTTGCAGACAAATGAATCCACCTACTCAGATGGAACGTTATGGTAAGTGCATAACTTCTAATTTGCATAACAGAACTGCTATGTAGAATAGAATACAGATCTGCCTAAAATACTATACATTACACAGTTATTGGCACGATATCCCACAATGTACACCGTATTTGCACGGTAAGCCCGCCTTTAACATGTTCATCTTACTTATGCACCCATACATATGTCGACTGTTGCAATATATCGAAATATACTATCCCCTGTTATAGCACATACTTGTTGGACCAATCCTGACACTGACAGTGGCTGGAAGCGAATTGGTGGGTTCCAAGCCCATATCATCCCTTGTGGTGTATGCGAAGTTTGCCTTGTGACCTACAGCAGTACACACATAGAATACTACAAGCATTACTACTGCTCAACAATACATCACTACAAGATAGCTATTTCCACTGTATGCATTGATTACATTGTAATTCTTACAGAACAGGTACTACAGACACAGACATACTACATGTTATACATACCTTCTTAGTAATTGGAGGTGTTTTCGTTTTTGGTTCGTCTTTCAGTGTTTTGTACTGTCCTGCAGGTAGATACAGATGGTTTGAATGTGTGACAAGGCAACCTTTTATAGTTACAGCTCAGTAATGTGCTATCCCGATAACCAATTGGTGTTCCTAAGTAGCTAATTACATGCACATTAGCTGTGCTGCTACTGCCTTAGCCAATACCATGGCTACTGTGGAGTATAATTGAGTACTCCACTTGGGCGTTGTCCCTTTGCCTTACTTGTGAGGAAGACAGCGTGGAAGTGTTGTTTGGAATCTATTGCAACAGCTGTATGGAGACGAACAGTAATATATTGTGTGCTATGCCTAGAGGATTTGGTCTAAATGTGAGTACTGCTGTTATATTTCTGAACATTGCTACTTGTGCAGGGTTTGTCTGTACCTAATACTTCTGCATATGTTTCAGTCTGGCCAGGTTGTTTGACCAGGTCAAGGCTGCATAGCTATGTATATAATGTTAGAGGGTTTACAGTGTGCTTACCAGACATATTTAGTTTGGTGTTACTGTGTATCATACTGTGCTGATAATCAGTACTCGGTAACACTTCCTGGTGTACAAAACTTTCAACCCTCTGAAACAGGATTAGTTCATACAAACCCTGTTACATCAGCAGCTGTTCAATTGTCTAACAGCAACTATTTCATATAGGGCCATGTTAGTGTGTCTGTGTCCAGGTATGTTAAGGTTTCAGCAGATGTTGTACAGTAGTTGAATAATTGGTTATGGTATGACAGTATGTATTGATGTAATTATTTTGGTTGTGGGGTAGATGGTGGGTGTACATAGCACATGCAGGTGTGTAGGAACCCCTTTTATACAACATCCATATGTGTGTAGGTGTTCTTTCCCTATGTGAACACCTATCTCTTAGTGGACTAATACTATGGTAATTGCAGGCTGATTCATTAAGGCACTGTTAAATGCTTCCTGTATAGCATGCATTTACTGTTAGTCCTTGAATCCTTTTGGCAATACATTGGAATGTAATAAAGTTTTGCAAAATGAAAGCTGTCTGTGTATTTCTGTCATGGATATCTGCAGTCATTGCAGTTGTGTTAGTGACTTTGTCCAGAGAACATATTTGTAATAGTGTATTGGCATATACTCTTCATATGTTATGTTCATATTGTTTGGGGGTGGAATGTGTGATTGCTATGGTCCATGTTATACTCGGATATGAACACTTCGGATGCTATCTACAGACATGTATGTATGTATGTGTGTGTGTGTATATATATATATATATATATATATATATATATATATATATATATATATATATATATATGTGTGTGTGTGTGTGTGTGTGCGTGTGTATATAGATATATTTATATAATTGCATACGTTTATCTGTACCTCCATAGATGTGTAGATGTTTTTAACCTATCTATATATCTACATATATATGTAGACCTGTATATATCGACATGTCTCTATGTATATATATATCTCTCTCTAGATATATATATATATATATATATATATATATATATATATATATATATATATATATATATATGAGCATACACCTTTAATTGGGTACATGGCAGGTTGTCCTATTTCAACACATTCCTCCTTTTTGTGTTTAACTGGTCTGCATACATAACTGGGATAGGTACATCCCAGGTAGCTTAGTGTTAGGTTGCTCTGAGAATGGAGTACATAGTTGCGGGTTCTAATCCTGGAAGGTGTTATAATTTTACCTCTCAGAATAGGTACTGGTAGTGAAAGTGTGAATAACGCACATTTACGTGGTTGTAGGCAGGTTTGCCTGTGGTCTTCGTGATGTTAAGCAAAGGTTAAACCTGTGAATCGCTTCTCTGTTTACCGTGTTTCAGCACCGCTTACCATTGAGCAAACCCGTGGAAACCCCTCTTACAACTGCTTAAGAGTGCTTTAATCCACCTGCATCCAACAGCCCTTATTCTGGCCCTCAAAATAACTTAACAGCCCTTGCAGGTCTTGAACCCGGGACCATGAACACCACAGTCACTGACTTTACCACTAAGGCATCTGAGATGTGAACAAATGTTATGGTGTTTACAATATACATTTTACTACAGGCATTCCTCAGTACTGAAAACAAATGTGACAGTCAGTGTACATATGTCTGATACATGTTAATGTTCATATGTTTGTGAAATTAGGTGTTGCAATGTGAGATGACAGGGTGTATTATGAATGCAAAAGGTTCTTGTTTTGTGTCCTTTTTATATTGTCCCCATACTCCATCTATACCCCTCCAGTACACTTATTGGACATCCGACCCAGGCCCTCCTTGATGCATGATTGCATTACCCATCATTCACTCCCACCCCAATCTTCACATACACAACAACCACCCCTTCTATGGTGAATTAGGTTAATATTAATTGTTATAATACCAGAGCTGCATGTGTTTTGTGTTCACTCCAATTCCTTTGGAGTGCTTCTGTGTCACAAAGTGTGTTCATAGATGTTTATATATATGGCTATTGATGTAACTGTATAATATAATATATATATATATATATATATATATATATATATATATATATATATATATATATATATATATTTCGTATTAATTTGTAACAGTAATACATATGTAGACTGGAATGTGTTAGTTCACAAACTACAGTAAATTACAATGTACTGTGCATATGTACACAAAGTGACTGTCCCATTTGTGATCATTACAGTGAAATGCATATAGTATAAGGTCTAGTCTCAAGACCGTGAAACATGTATACACCTCAGATGGCTTAGTGGTAAGTCCCATGACTATAGTGTGCATGGTCCAGGGTTCAACACCTGCAATGCTTTACAAATGTTTTTTACTCCAGAATAAGGCTCATTTAAGCAGTTGTAAGCATGTTTAAAAGTGTTTGTGTGACATTATAGGAGCGGTTAAACAAACTTTGTAACGTATAATGTGTGCATGCAAACACAGCCACATCTGCTAACTACTCAGGATATGTACATGTCAGTGAAGTAACATCTCACTATGTGCTGACATAACATTACATTCTCTGTTGACTGTACTCTCCAGCACACATGGGTTTATATGGGTGTTTCCAATGTTTATTATACAGACGATTACTACCTATATATGCAAGCTGTGGTTAAGGTATACTTTTGAACATGATAAACATCCCTGCCTTTATCGGGATTGGAAACGCAAATGCACAGATGCTGTAATATTACACTGTTGACATTAACGTTGCTTCCACCTATTTCCTATTTAGATGATTTTTATGTGTAAGCTAGGCTAAGCAAAGGGCGGAGGCCCCCAGTCTCACTGAGCTTCACGTACTCTTGAAATAACATATAACAAATGTACTGTGAGACAATACATTACATTCCTAACTACATTAGGCATAGCCCCTCACTGACACACTTCAAAGGAAACCTTGTTGTGTGAATGGGTAACAGAATATACACCCCTGGGATCATGTATCCCAGGACCATACAGCCAGGGGGTGGGCGAGCCTGTCCAGTTTGATAGCTGCGAGACCTGTTGGGGGAATTGAATGGTGTTGAATTGTCACATTAACATGCCCTCTTGAGATCAATAAGTGCCCCTATCACCCACCACAACCCCAGACTTCAACAGCTTCCAGCAACTCTGCCTGGAATTGCTTCATTGGCTATGCTTGACAGAGGCTCAGTTACTTCATCAATGGTGCGGAGAAAGCCAACACACTGTAGCTATGCTTCTAATTGCCCTTGGGCATACCTATCTGTGAACCTCTAAAGTGCAGGCCATCACAGCCATAATATGTGAATAAACAGACCTTCAGATCACAATATACAGTGAGAAATCACCATATAGTCAGGAAACAGTTAAGTACAGCAAGAACATACCGACTACTGATACTTAGTCACTCCAAAAGCCTATCTTGGAAGCTAGAAGACTTGTATAAGTTTAAGGCTTTCTATTGCTTACCTGTAGGTTACCTACAGGAGAGATGAAAAACAAGCACAGATGGGGAACATGCATGCAACGATACCATACCGGTCTATGTGTCAACCTTAGGCTTTGGAATACTGGCCAGGGCTATTGGCGCCCCCATGGTGCCTTATTTAGGAGAGTCTCAAAAGTGAATACCAGCTCCGTAAATGGCACAATAGCAGATTCAATGATGGTTATGCTACTCAACACCAGGGGTTGTGATCACAACATGCATGCACTCACAACACCCCTCAGGATGGACAACATCAACATCTGTGCAGTAACTGAGATCTGTCGTAAGGCTCCTGAGAGCACACCAGCACTACCAGACTATAACCCATACCACACATTTCAGCCACAGAACTTGGACTGACACAGACATGGAGGGGCTGTATCCATATTCATCAGGGATACCTACACCACCAGGTTAGTGGGGCAGCATGATACCTCTGAGATCATCCACGTGCAGCTAACATCAGCCACAACTGCAATGTAAACTGTGGCCTGCTACGGATCACCCTCCATGACCCAGGACCACCACTCCACATACCTGGAGACAGTGGAGAACGTGACAGTCCTAATGCACACCCTGGCATTGGTCGATGTCAATTACAATACCATTAACTGGGAAACTTACTCCAGCACTCACTTCCAGATCCAGCGCTTCCTGGAATTTATCACTTCATATGCCCTGTATCAGGTGGTAACCTCCCTAACGAGGAGTGGAAACTACTAGAAGTGGTCATCACCAACATGGGCAACAGGTGCACTACAGCGGAGGTTAACTGGTTACTGGTTAGATCTGACCATGCACTATTCACTGTTCCCACACCCAAGCATCTCCCCCACCCATGGATACCACAGTGTATACCTTTCCTACAGCTAAATTTACACTACTAGTGACAGGGGTGGGAGGTTTCACAGCCCCCACGCTAAGGGGAAACACTGCTCAGGATACAGACAGATTTACAAATGCAGTCTATAAGCACCTACACGGATGTATTGATTGTGCCATCACTGGTAAACCAAGACTCACTCTTCCTAGACAAGGACACCAGTCTGGTGGACCTCTGCAATAAACAGGCTAAACTACAGAAGGAGGGCAGTATTCCAGACAAACAGCAAATCCCACAAAGGGCAAACATCCGTGACCACTATTAGTATGGCACGTAGGTCCCTCATGACATCATCCAAGGCTAACATCAGCAGGAGAATACGCAAGGATTCGAAAGATAACCACAAAGCCTTCTTTGACTATGTCAAGGATCTAAGTGGTGACACACAGATTTGTACTGTGCTGGTGAAATATAGCACAAAATATGCTGACCCTACCAATATCGCCAACATCCTTGCAGAGACATTCAGTGCATACTTCACCCCCTAAAGAGTCAACAACGCTACCTGAAAGGTACAGTATCCCACACATCAGAGACACACAGGTGGAAATGGCCCTGTCTAACAGCAGAATACAGCATCAGTGAAGGCAGATGTTGTCCCAGACTGCATCTTGCAAACTGTACAAGACAACCTGACCCCCCCACCTAATTAAGCTTGCCAACCTCAACCTCTCCACAGGCTACATGCCCATACAATGGCACGTGGCAACGGTTATTCCACTCCATCAAGGTGGAATCACAACTGACCATGGTAACTACCACCCCATACACCTGACTATCCTGGTCTGCAATGGTATGGTTCCCATTCTCATGGCACTCATTAACAAAGACATTGGTAACCTCCGAACACATGACCCAACCCAGGTTAGCTTGGTTGAGTGCAGTTCATGCCTACTGAACCTGTTTAACATCTTACATACAGTCACCAAGACATTAGATGATGGGGGAGATGGTTCACACATACTACCTGGACCTCGCCAAGGCTTTTGACACCATGCCCCACTCAGGTATTATTGATAAACACACCAGCCTGTACATACACCCATACATCACAGGTTGGGTTACCAACGGGCTTACACACAGAACCCACATGGTATGACTAGCGGTCTCCAGGTCCAACTCTTGACCAGTCAAGACTGGTGTCCCACAGGACTCAGTTCTGGGAGCCCTGCTGTTTGGCATATACATCTCAGAGGTACAGGCAAACACAGGTGGATTACGGCAGACCATGTTTGGCAATGACTGTGAACTGAGATCCATGATTATAGTCCAGCTGACACAGACATCCCTCAAGGGGCCTCACTGAGAATGTCACAGGGTGTCAACGTCATGGCCTCCAGCCAAGTCCCACTAACTGCATGGTCATTCCACTGTGGAATATTAAGCACCCACATATTAACACATAAGTGGCAGCCACTTTAATATGGACGAGGTAATTGGGTATCTGGGGACTAAGGTAGATAGTGATCTCCCCTTTGGCAATCCTATCTACACAGCAGTTAGGACATCCTTCTATGCAGGCCATCTGATTACTAAAGGATTCCCATCAAGACATACTGGGGTTATAGTGCCCCTTTACTCATCACTCATCAGTACCATCATAGGGTATAATAACCCATGTGGAATGTACTTCAGAAGACACTTTCAACAGCTGGGAGGTCCACAAGTGTACCTCGCCAAGGGGAATACTGGTCTCCAACATATAGCCTATGCAGCCAGACTGAATAAACTCCTGATTTAATCAGTGGCATCTCGTTTACCCAGAGATGATCTCCGCTGGCCAACACAGTCATGTCAAACTCAGGCTTGATGGATATGCTCCACCTATGGGAATCCATGTCACAGTGAGCCACACATTGTAGTGAGCTGAACTTTGCCACAACAATAACTGGAAGATGCTGGAGGGACAGATTCCTGAAACAGACACTCCACATACTTTGGAACAACATCCCTAACTACATTATACAGAGCCCCCCACTAACACTCTGCAAGAGAAACTTTGAAGAGTGGATGGGGAACAGTAGATGCACCCCAGGGATCCCGCCATTGGCTCTGCTCCACAGAGGGACAGTTAATGAATCAATGAGGTGGCAAAAGCTGACACATTTTGGCTGGGCTTATGAATGGCCTCTGGCAGTTGGCCAAGTACCTACCTATGAATCTATACATACAGTATCTACATATGCTGATAGCTTAATTTACTGTTCAGGTCTTGACTTACCTTGTGCTAATGGTAGTTGTGTGTGCAATAGTTGAGGGCTGCCTATGTTGGATGCACACAGTAGACTGCCTATACATGACAATTTACAGGTAGTCTTGTGTGTGTACCATCCATTTTTACTGTGTGTGCAGGTGGAGAAAGGTGCCAGCTGTCAGGTGCCTACACTGTCAGTGTGTGTGCTATACGTTCCCTCTTTGCCAAGGCATGGGCATACTGGGCACGCCTCCGCCTGCCTACTGGGGCTGGCTCAGTGTGCTCGTGGTCTGAGCACCTCTGTAGCTGTGGGGCCCTTGGCAATGGTGGTGGGCTGTGAGGGCCTTCACCATTCTGTCCCTGCTGCAGCTGTTTCCGCAGGACCATATTGTGTAGCATGGCACACACTATGAAGATGTGGGCACACGTGCCTGGAGAGTACTGCAAGGCTCCACCAGATATGTCCAAGCAACTGAACCGTGATTTCAGCATCCCAAACACACGCTCTATGATGATTCTGGTTTGTGTGTGTGTCTCATTATGGCATTCCTGCATGGGTGTGTGTGTATTTTTGATGGGAGTCATCATCCACGGTTCCAGTGCATACCCAGCATCCCCCAACAGGTGGCCATTTGGGATGTCCCCCCTGGCAAATAACTGATACAGCTGTGAGGCATGCCATATGAGGAGTCATGATAGCTTCCAGGGCTGCCACCACACACATCCATGATAATGCCCTGGGCATTGCACACAACCTGGCAGTTGATGGAGGGGTATCCCTTGCAGTTTATGTAGCGCCTATCCTGCTCACAGGGTGGTGACTTGATGTGTATGTGCTTGCAGTCTATTGCACCCAGTACCTCCGGGTATTCTGCCACAAGGTGGAAGAAACGCATATTGCTGGCCAACTCCTCCTGCGTTCGGGGGAAATATATGTGCTCATTGGCATGTGGTAACATGGCATCCAGGAACTGGTGTAGTACCCTGGATGCTGATGCCTGTGAGATCCCCATGATATCCCCAGTTGGTCTTTGAAAGGTACCTGTAGCTAGTATTGTCAGGCTTACACATACCTTCGTATCCACTGGGATGGGTTCCCCTCTGTTTGTTCTGGCTCTGAGGCATGGCTGGCACAGCTCCACAAGTTGCTGTAGGATGTCCCTGTCCACCCTGTAATGCTCTACTATTTCCAGATCATGTAGCCCCTGGTAGGTTAACCTGGGTCTGAACACTCTCCTCCTCCTCTGGTGCCTGAGGTGGTTGTGTGCATCATCCTCCACACCACCTTCAGTCTCCAACACATGCTGGTGGATCAAAGCTATGGCAGCCCCTAACATGTGCATACTAAAAGTTCCCTGTCTTTATACACCACTGGTGCAGAGTGTATGGGAATACACAAATGTGTGTGAGGTGCTTTCACACTTTATAGTATTGTGCTATGGATGCTGCTGATGTCAGTGGGTGTGTATTGGCTATTCCAGCTGCAGCATGTCTTAATTATGGGTTTTGCAATGAGTACTGCAAGTGTGGGGTCTTTACTGTGGACATCTACTTGCCTGCCTTGATTAATTTGTTGCCCTTTAATTCACTTTTAAACCTAGATCTCCCCCCATTATCAGGCATGCATCCACCTGCCGTCTTTCTTGATGTCCTTCAAGGATGCATCTGCAGTCCTAACAAATGGGTTGTCCTGGCCTCAGGCAGCCCTTCGGTCGGCCGGACTCCAAAGTCTGGGTCTGGTCTCGGCTGATGTCGCACTTCACCCGACATCATAGCTGCAGTTCAGCGGGTATAAAGGCATCAGCCGACGCCATTTTCCCCAGTCTTTCTTGCCGCGTGGTGCCCGAAGCAGAAGCTGTTCACAAGTGCCGGTCGGTCAGAACCAGAGATTGCTACTACCGAAGACTTCTAAAAAGCTAAGTACCCCGTTGGGGACTCTTTCTTGCCTCAGCCGATGTCAGAAAAAGTGAATAACTGTTTAACTTGTGGGAAACAAATACCTCATAAAGATTTCCACTCTTACTGCCTACCTTGTTTAGGCCCAGGCCACGACGTAGCAGCTTGTCTAGCCTGTGCTTCAACCGACACGCTTAGACGCCGTCGGAGTTTGCAGAGGAGTTTTTCGCCCGCTTTTGCTTATATCATGCCGCCGGAGACTCGACTTCACATTTAGCTAAAAGCGTAAGGAAAGGACCGACACTGCGGTCCGGTTTCGGCCAAAACCGCGTTAAGCCAACCACAAGTGTCTTGGTTTCGGCCGAGTCCATGTTCTTCCTTCGGCCGAAAGCATGCCTCCTTCTTCCGAGGCCTCTTCCAGCATGGCTGAACCTGCTACTGAAAATCCACCTGCTCTTACAGTTTCTCAGGATTTATCAGATACTATCCCCTTAGATGTATCTACTCCTGCACGTGGAGCTGCTAGGCCCCTGCATCCATGTCAATTAAGGCTTTTGCCAGGGCTAAAGCAGCTAAATCTTCAAAGGCCGTGCCTGCTAAAGCCCCCTCTCACAGGCCTAGCTCTAGTACTCAAATGCTTAGTCTAGCAGAGGATCTCATTTCTTTGATCAGGGGAACCCAGTCTCACCCTGACAGGGCCTCTCACCCACCTCCAGAGAAGAGGCTTAGAGCAGAGCCCCCTGAGCCTGTTTCTTCAGATTATTCCTCTGATGATTCAGAAAATACAAATCCTCCAGAGGGCCCTTATTCTCCTTATGAGGACTCTGATGCAGAGGATTCCATTCCTTCTGCCTCTCCTCCTGAGGAATTTTCTTTTGGGACAACCTTACATGCTATGAGGGAACAATTTCAATGGCAGGGCCAGGATTTTTCAGACTCTAGGAAAAGGCTTAGGACCTTTTTACATCTACCACAGCATAGGCCTTTAGCTATTCCTCCAGTACTTACAGTTGTAGATGATGCATTTAATGATGCTTGTACTGCCCCTGACTCACTGCCTCCGGCCCCTGCTAAGCCCGACAGATACTACAGGGTTCCGGACACACATTATCATTTGTATAAGGCTCCTATTGCAGATCCTGAAACTATTTCACAGGGCCCCAAAGCTGTAGCAGCTGCCTCTGCCAAAAAACCCCTCCCCTCTGAAAGAGAATCTAGGGCATTGGAGAGATGGGGTAAGAAAGTTTATACTTCTGCTACTCTTTCGACTAGGGCCTTAAACTGTCAATTCCACATGATTCAGTATCAGGAATTTTTGTTAGATCAGCTCACTAAAAAACTGTCCTCGCCTGAACCTTTAGACCGTAAGTCCCTACAGGATTTGGTGCATAACACTCAGCAGGTCAGTAATCATTCCTTAAAATGCGGCTATGATGCACTGGAGGCTTCCTTTAGATCAGCTATGACTGGTACAGTGATCAGAAGGCATGCATGGTTAAAAGAGCAATCCTTACCAGACCATGTAAAGTCAAAGCTTCTAGATGCTCCCATGGAAAAGCACAGTTTGTTTAGTTCCCCTGCACAGCAAGTGTTGAAGAAGGTGGAAGAAAAAGCTAAATCTGTCCAGACAGTCAAGGATTTCTTACAGGTCCAGCCTCCGAGGTTTAGTAGGAACTGGCCTTCCAAGAATTGGTCCTTTCCAGACACCACCAGAGCACAAAGAAGTAGAAATAGACGCCCTAGAGGCAGAGATCAATCCAGAGGTGCCTACAGGGGACGTCAGTGGCAGCCTAACAGCCAGAGAACTACTGCCACAGATCCAGCCACTACCACTTCTACAGGACAATCACAGTGACTTGGCTCTGAAACCGCCTACCAGGGAACAACTGGCAGCACCCTTAGGCGGAAAATTAGCCTTATTTTCAGTAAATTGGCATTACATTACAGGAGACAAATGGATTTTACAGACAATAGACAAAGGCTACAGGTTTCACTTCCATACTCTTCCAAGGAAGAGAGGAATGCCAAACCTACCTCCAAACCAAAGGACAAATGCTCTACAGCAAATAGACCACTTACTAAGGATGAGAGCTATAGAAAAGGTACCGGCTATGGAACAAGGACAAGGATTTTATTCAAGGCTTTTCCTAGTACCAAGAAAGGAAAACCAAT
The DNA here is from genome assembly GCF_019279795.1 of Protopterus annectens. Classification (NCBI taxonomy): domain Eukaryota; kingdom Metazoa; phylum Chordata; order Ceratodontiformes; family Protopteridae; genus Protopterus; species Protopterus annectens. Next base: position 682,981,968 of record NC_056743.1, read on the forward strand.
GGAGACCTATCTCGACCTGTCCGCTCTAAACACATATCTCATTGTTCCAAAATTCAAAATGCTGACCCTACAGCAACTTCTTCTCATGCTGGGCAAGGAGTCTTGGCTGGTGACTCTGGATCTCAAGGAGGCATACCTGCACGTCCCCATACGGCCAAATTGCAGAAGATACCTCAGATTTCTTGCAGGATCAGAGCATTATCAATTCTCAGCATTGCCTTTTGGCTTATCTACTGCGCCCAGAGTATTCACGAAATGCCTGGCATCAGTAATTGCTCATTGCAGACTTCAGGGAATTCAAATTTATCCATACCTGGATGACTGCCTGTTACAAGCGGACAGCAAAGACAAATTAACAAAAGATTTGAAAAAGGTTATTCACCTGCTGCAAGCCCTGGGATACACAGCCAACACAAAAAAGTCAAGGCTGATACCATCCCAAAGGATAACCTTCCTGGGTGCAGAACTGGACACATCAAACCAGATGGCATTCCTCACAGCAGAAAAACAGAAGCAGCTACCACTCTACTTCATGGCGTTAACGCAGAACCAGCTTACAGCAAGGAAAATCCTGCAAGCCCTGGGTTACATGGCATCCTGCATAATATTAATTCCACATGCCAGACTACATATGAGGAAGTTGCAATGGTACCTGAGGAATTTATGGTCTCAGCACAAGTACAGCCTAGAAACCCAAATTCCAATAATTCCATGCCTGAAGCAAGAATTCCAGTGGTGGGCCCAGGCCTGTCAATTGAACAAAGGACTGCCCTTCCACAGACCTCACCCAAGCCAGACTATCACCACGGACGCCTCAGACCTCGGTTGGGGGGCACACATGGTGGACAAGTGCATACAAGGCTTATGGACTCAAGACCAGATGAACCTACACATAAATCAAAAACAGATGCTGGCAGTAAAACAGGCAATTCAGACATTCAGACCATTTCTTCAACAGGGTCATTTGCTGATAAGGACGGACAACACCACAGTTATGTGGTATATCAACAAACAGGGAGGCACACATTCATATCCTCTATGCCGGATGGCAATGGACCTCTGGAATGTGGCCCTGAGCCTCAACATTCAGCTCCAAGCCATATTTGTGCCAGGAAAAGAAAATATTCTAGCAGACATCTTAAGCAGAACCACCACGGATGCCCATGAATGGATGCTGCATCCAGACATCTTCAAAACCATCACAAGGAAATGGGGACTGCCAGAAATAGACCTGTTCGCATCCCCACACAACCACCAATTGAAAAACTTCTGCACAAGGACATACCACCCACTTGCTTGGAAGGTGGACTCCCTATCCTTCAGTTGGGAAAACCTGACAGCATATGCATTCCCACCTCTTCCTTTGATGCACAAAGTGCTACTGAAGATCAAAGAAATCACCCGAGGATCATCTTGATAGCTCCAGATTGGCCGAGGCAACATTGGCATGCATCCACCTGCCGTCTTTCTTGTTTTGTACTTTCCCTACCCAGTTATGGCAAAATGTGCCGTGTAGCTGATATACTGCAAATCGGCTTTGTTCTGCTTTGACACTTTACTGTTTTCTTTGCAGTACAGCCCCTCCCCTTTCCTGTTCTGCAGGTAGCTGCTTGCAGCCTTGTTAGCTGTTGTCAATGGCCCACTGTAGGCTCCTAGATGTTAATTAGTCATTTGTACTCCAGTTTCACTGCTGCAGCATTTCCTTATTTCTTTCCTATATCCTTCCTGTTTCAGCTGCAGTGCGCGCCGTGCATACCCGTTCACTGGGTTTACGCGCGTTTTCATCTCCGTTCACATGCATACTCGGTTACCTTGTTTACTCTCAGCTAAGCATAGCTATGGCCAATTCAACACACCCCTATCCTGCAGCTTTGCCTAGCTAGGGGCAAACCAGTTTAGCAATGCTCCAATGTGCTTACAGCAATGGAGACACACCCCTCTCTTGATGTCATCTTTATCTCAGGGGCACACTTCGGTGTTATAATGCTACGCTATGAGGTGCATCCTTACATCAGCGGGGAATCTGTGATTCACTATTACTCCTCTCATTTGCATGGCATTGCTTACTAATTCCTAGCTACTGCGCATAACACTGTCACTGCCCCTTAGCAACCCTTGCACCATACTATGGTGTAGTATGCCTGCCATTGACTATTATGGGGAAATCGTGATATGTGTTTCATTGTGGTTTTATTCTATATTTTTATATATTCCTTGCGATCCCCTTTGCACACAGCTGCCCTGCGCTTCCACGTCGCGATAGTGCGATTGTATATAATAAATGTTAATTTTATATTTGTACATTTTATTTATGCCAATGGCTATATATTTAGCCATTGGCATATATTAACAATATAATACATGTGTTTAGTCGGTTGTCATGGCTCCGATTTTATGTTTGCAAAAATGTAAACCATTTTCTACGGTTTACATTTCTGCATGCTTACACTATGCTTGCACTACTTCTTGAATCGCTACATACCTTCATTTGCATGCTACATTGCTGCACATGAGGTAATTAGCATACAGGGCCTGAGAGTTGTGCGGGCATAGCGTACGCAGGTAGTGCACATGGAAACAGCTCGTACCTGAATTGCTCGGCGGCCATATTTGGTGTTAGAATGCCGATGCTACGCCTGCACCTGGCGCAAGCTTCATGAATCCCGGGGTTAGACTTAGTAAATGTGCATTATTCAATAGCTGTGCTGATTTAATTTCCAATAAAATAAGAAGTTGCTCCTCTTTCTGACAATCTCCTATGATTTCAAAGCTGAGTGCTATCATTTTTACATAAAAATGCATTATTTAAATGAGGAAATAAGTTATGCGATTTTCACCATGGTTAATTTTTGCATTTTTTCAGTCTGTAAACAAATTATAAGTAGTGTGTGTATGTATGCGTATATCATTCAACCTATCTGTATACATAAGTTAAGCTATAGATATCTCAGGGGCTGCAGCTTGCAGTGGCACCTTTATTCATGACATCTCCACCTTTCTAACTTCTTAACTCCAACAAACCAAACAGAAGACTAAATAAGTGCCCTTGGCTAACCGAAGCAGCCGGTCGTTAATTTCACATTTAACTATAAGTTTCAACTTTCCCTGATTCTGACTCAAATGTTAGCTCTTTCCCTCTTAATCCCTCCTAAAACAGGTGACTTTGGAGGAAAGTTGGTGAATTGCACTTAAATAATGACAACAATTAGAATTCTAGCCTTCTTTTACTGAAGAACATTTATATTAATTCATATTCTCATAGTTATTCCGCGGTGGTGCAGCGGTAACGTTGTTGCCTCACAGCAACAGGTTCTCCCGTTCGATTCTCGGCTGGAGTGCGGGGAGTGCCTCCTGTGTGGAGCCTGCATGTCCTCCCCGGGGTTGGGTGGGCGTTTCAAAAGACATGCGTAAATGGGTGAGCCTTCGTTGGAGGATGAACGTCGAGCTGGCACCTCGGCGTTCGTGAAAATCATTAGCGGACCGGAGTTTCGCTGTGGCGATCCCTAACCGGGAAAAAGCCAAAAAAGACAACAACAAGAAAATTCTCGTAGTTTGCCAATGTCTCAAGTTACTAGTACTAATATTTTAAAAGTAACCCTAATTGTCCCTGATTTTATTTCCTCTGGATTTGTCCTGCTTCGGTTGAAATGTGTTCCTGATTGGTTATATGCATTTAACCATTTGTTTTCCATCACAGTGTTAATTAAATAATTACTTGGTTATCCCGAAATATGCAAGACATTCAGTCCTCAAATGTTTTAAGCAAACAACTATTAGCAATGAAGAAAAATAACATTCGCATTTAAATGACTTGGCAGCTTTCAATCAAAAAGTGGGTGGTGTACTGACATTGCTGTCACAGGCAGGGTTTGGGTGTGGCTTGCTATTGCGCATCAGATGGGTTGATACACTTCAGTTTCGCCAATTGAATTCCATACACACACACACACACACACACACACTTTCTCTTGCATACAGAAACCTAGTTTAAACTACACAAACACACACACACACACAAATACACTTACTTACCTTCTTTTTAAACAAAACGGCCACACGCATACCCACAGAATTAATCCCTCTCAAAGTGCTTGTTTAATTTCCATGCCCCACCATAAAACGTCTTTACATCAGTGTTGGCGATTGGTGAACGTGCGTATGACACGCATATATTTCTCCTTAAAGGTAGTGGAAGCCTCCTCATCACACTGCAGGTATAAAAGTGGGAGGGCACTCGCTTCTCCCCCTCGACCTATGATTCCGGCACCCTGTGGTTTACTTATTCATTTTAATTAATGTACTTTTCTTATTATGTGTTCACAGAATAAGAAAAGTAAATTAATTAAAATAAATAAATAAATGAACACAAACTGCGCCCTTTACTGTACAGCACCCTAGGCAGTGGCCTAGTTTGCCTGTGCCTAAGGCCGGCCATGTGTGTGTGTGTGTGTGTGTGTGTGTGTGTGTGTGTGTGTGTGTGTCACCGACACAAATGGCTTGAATTCCCCAACTATCTCACCTTTATCCAACTAACTACAGCTCACAAACTCATTCAGAATCCATCCATGTGCCCTGCTGTATCTTTTATACTTACTTTATACCATCCTAACAGACCACTCCGATCCAACAACCAACTGCTCGTAAATGTAAAAAATCCCAAACTTTCAGTTGGCCAGATACTTTACTCCTTTACCATCGCAAAACTTTGGAACTCTCTCCCCGCAACACTTAGATCCACCCACTCAGGAACCTTCTTCAAGACATCCCTGAAACAACACCTCTCCTCCTCTTGGCTCTGCACATGTGCAAACACCACAGCTCATATAAACTAACTTCAACCATCACAACTATTCTCACCCCCACTCTACTACTCTGGCATCCTTCTTTCACAGCCACCTGTCTTTTTACTTACTCCACGTCTCCATCCTGTCCACTTCCCTCTTCTACTAACCCCATTGTCCTATGATTGATCCCTCCTTTCTACTTCCTTCTCTTCCTAACCTTTATAGACCTGCCATTGAACCAGGTGAGACATTCAGGTGCTCTTGCAGCCTACCTTAATATCATATCACCACTTATATCTGCAACAATATCCACCGACTTTGCTGATTCCTGCAACAGGACTCATATAGCCTATCGCTCAGCTATTACACCTCCTAAAGGTGTGAAAGGTTTAAGTACCTAGTCTCTAATTAATTCCTAGATCTGCTTTGCACCCACTGCATAAAGTATCCTATATACATTTTGCTAGCTGAAAACTACTCATATGGAATGTTCTCATATATATACTCTGTATTGCTTGTATAATATCTTTGATTTGAGAAAGATTACTTATGTACCGCTTTTTTTTTCACCAATTGTATAAGCTGCCAATAATATGTACTAAATGTCTTTATTAATGTAAATTCTGTATTGTATGTGAAATGTCTTATATGTGGAGCTTTTTTCCCTGGAACTCCATTGAAAATGGGCACTTCTGGCCAGCTGGACCATCCCAGTAAACAAATACAAATAAATAAATAAATAAATAGGCCTTTCTCCCTCAAAAAATATATTCCCACTATGTATACATGTTTTTCTTTTTTTTTTCCTTTTTTTTTTTGAAAAGGAATAAAAATATTTTCAAAAATAAAAATATATTCCCAAATCCATCAGCTAACATGCATTAATAAAATAGCCATGTAACAAGATATCAGAATATTTAGCTATAAACTGTAATAAATATGCTTACTTAAAAAAAATGTAAATTCTAGCACATCTTATTACACAAAATAAACTATCTTTAAAAAGTGTGGGTATGGTATTATTCACGATGTTTACCTAACTACACCCATGCATTTTTCACTTTCGTACATTGAAATTGATCAGTCACAGCATGAAGTTATGGGAAAAAGTAGTGGAAGCTAGGTTAAGAAGGGACGTGATGATTAGTGATCAGCAGTATGGTTTCATGCTGGGAAAGAGCACTACAGATGCAATGTTTGCTCTGAGAGTGTTGATGGAGAAGTGCAGAGAAGGTCAGAAGGAGTTGCATTGTGTTTTTGTAGACTTAGATAAAGCATATGACAGGGTGCCTAGAGAGGAGTTGTGGTATTGTATGAGGAAGTTGGGATTGTCAGAGAAGTATGTAAGAGTGGTACAGGATATGTCCGAGGGTAGTGTGACAGCGGTGAGATCTGCGGTGGGAGTGACGGATGCGTTTAAGGTGGAGGTGGGATTACATCAAGTATCAGCTCTGAGCCCTTTCTTATTTGCAATGGTGATGGACAGGTTGACAGACAAAATCAGACAGGAGTTCCCATGGACTATGATGTTTGCAGATGACATTGTGATCTGTAGTGAGAGTAGGAAACAGGTGGAGGAGACCCTGGAGAGGTGGAGATATGCTCTAGAGAGAAGAGGAATGAAGGTCAGCAGGACTAAGACAGAATATATCTGTGTGAATGAGAGGGAGGATAGAGGAATGGTGAGGATGCACGGAGTAGAGTTGGCGAAGGTGGATGAATTTAAATACTTGGGATCAATAGTTCAGAGTAATGGTGAGTGTGGAAGAGAGGTGAAGAAGAGAGTACAGACAGGATGGAGTGGGTGGAGAAGAGTGTCAGGAGTGATTTGTGACAGACGAACACCAGTAAGAGTGAAAGGGAAGGTCTACAAGAGGGTAGTGAGACCAGCTATGTTATATGGGTTGGAGACAGTGGCACTGACAAAAAGGCAGGAGTCAGAGCTGGATGTGGCAGAGTTAAAGATGTTAAGATTTGCACTGGGTGTGACGAGGGTGGACAGGATTAGGAATAAGTATATTAGAGGGTCAGCCCAGGTTGGAAGGTTTGGAGACAAAGCCTGAGAGGCAAGATTATGTTGGTTTGGACATGTGCTAAGGAGGGATGCTGAGTGTATTGGGAAAAAGATGCTAAGGATGAAGCTACCAGGTAACAGGAAAAGAGGAAGGCCTACGATAAGGTTTATGAATGTGGTGAGAGAGGAAATGCAGGTGGTTGGTGTGACAGAGCAAGATGCAGAGGACAGGAAGAAATGAAAACAGATGATCTGCTGTGGTGACCCCTAATGGGAACAACCGAAAGAAGATGATGATGATACATTGAAAACGTGCAGACATACCAGTGCCTCCAAACTGAGCCCCTGTAATATTCAGCAGTTCAGTGGTACCAGCGTTTGTTTATTACTAAATGTACTCTTTACAATACAGACTTGTGCATAGGTTCTATTTTTCTAGTGGTTAAAGGTCATTAATGCTTGGCAGCCACTCATAACCCTGGGTTTGTTTCTTTACAACCTATCAGTTTACCAAATGCAATATTAAGTGGTTTTATCCTCCTCACACTGCAAGTAACAAAGACAGCAGCAAAAGCAAGGCCATGGCTACAAACAAAATCAGACAAAATAAGATAATCATTCTAATCCTAAGGAGCTGCCATCTCATTAAGGCCCTGCTAATAAAAATCTTCTATTCCTTCAAAGGTGAAGCCCTAGAAATTAAAAAGTATGCTTTTTAAATTGTCTTGGTCATGTTCTAAATCAAGTCTAAGAATCTAGCCAACTCCAAAAGTTTAAAACAATACCAAATTAAATAGTGTTCGATGTAAAAAAGTTTATTTATGCATTTTATTTTGTTGATAAGGGCGGTCCCCTGAATTTTTCAGACCTAAAAATCCCTGCCTTGACATCATGAAAGATTAGACCCACAATGCCTCACTACAAAAAGGTATGTTTAAGCTAGAGTATTTCCATGAAAAAATGCATCAGTAGTGATTTCTTACTTTCTAAAAAGTACAAGTTGCCAACAACTTCTTGCAGGTGGACACCTTACATTGCAAATTGACAGGTGATTATGTAGTAGTGAAACCACATAGTAAGAAGTTGCTCACCTAAGGAGGTAAATTGGTGTTCTTACCCACAGTGCTTTGCATTCATATGTAAATCATTACCTAGTACTTACCATGACATCATTTTGTGGCCGCGATTATAGAGAAAAACTGTGTAAAAAATGAAACTACAGCAAACACAAAAAAAATCGGCTAAGTTACGTCCAAACAGTTTAATAAAATTCCAATAAAACGTGGATAAAGACGCAAGTTAAAACCACAAAGCTTTCAAATTACTCCTTCTTCAGTGTGATATAACCATGCTAAAACGCAGTACTATTTAAGTATAAAATTAACAAACATGATAAACAGCAGCCAACCAACATTATGAATTAATTAAATCATTAATAAGGTATATGCACACATTTTTTAAAGGGACATTTACATAGTAAATGAACCCAGTCAACAAAACTTTAAATAAAAATTCAGTGCTGCTTGGATTGGAAACCATTGCTTCTCTCATTGTTTTATTTTTCATATAAAAACAGTGTTTCAACAAATTTTAAGCATTTGTCATTGAATACTGCTGTTTGGATTATAAATATTTTTTACGTGCAAAATGTAGTTTGCTACAAATTAAATGTGATTATCTACTGATTTTTTACTTATTTATTTTTTAAATCGTACTTTTTTAGGCACTTTCTGTCCATGTAATATATTGCCCCATTCTTTCCTCATGGGGCAAGGACTGATCCCAGCCCATTCATTCTCCATGAAGCAAGAGTTGATGGCAGAGCTGTCATTCTGGTAGCAATCAGGGCAGTTTTTAATATGCTGCTTAACCCCTCCCCTGATGGGCTCCACATCACCACAGAGGGACCACTTATGCTCCTGATACGGAGATGTGCACGCTCCCAGATATGCCCCTAGAAGGACTACTGCACTAGCATGGGTGGCCAATCCACGTCCCCCTTGAAGCCTGTTCTCAGGGGAGCAGCATGCACTATATCCCTAGACCACCAGGTCACCACTGAGGAAGGATTCATCACAACTGTCACTGTCAGGCAAGCACACCAATATAAGTCACCTGCCTCTCATGCACACACCCTTGCTCTTCCAGCTTCCTAATTAATCTCTGATCATCTGGGTCAGAGTTGCAGCTTTATCCCTCTGTACCACAAAACCAGGGGTGCTGCTTTTTATTTTGACACATAAAAACAAAGTGTTTCATTACTTTTCAGTATTTGTTATAAATAGTGTTTTTGGTGTTGTAAAGCATTATTTGTAGACCTTAATTCTATTATTCTTTGTTTCAAATGATAATCTGTTTTTCCTTTTGCAAACATTGCAAACTGTGAGTCCATTGTTAAAATCTGTGTGGATAGTTGAAGTTGATGCAGGTTTTAAGATTATTCTAATTATGTTAGCCTCTGACTGTGCATGTCATTTAGTTGTGGTGCTATCTGTTAACTTAATAATTTAAAACATGCATGTCAGTCACTTATCTCCATGTCAAACAAAATGAAACTCCCTTATTAATTATAAATAAGCAGTACAGGATTGTTTAATTAATAAGCATGGGGCACCAGTACTTATCAGCCCCCAGTTATGTGTCATACAAAGTAGGTGTTATTGTATTCATTTAAAAAACGGTGAGCACGCTATTAAATATTAATTTTTTGTTTAAAATTGTGAGCTTGTGTATGGTTTTCTTCTCTTTAACTAACACATATGCTGTTTATCAGTCATACCCTGAGATGAGTGTTGGGTCATCAGTCTGACCAAGCATATAGGTGGGGCTTGCTACTGTGCATTTTATGGAGTAGTACACCTGGACATGACCTACAAAAAAATAATCTCACGAGAATGCTGTATTTTGGAATGCAGGAAATATTGGTTTTCATGCACAGGATGAAGCACTTGAGCTACAGAGAAAGTATGCAACTTTAGTTAGTTCAACACTGCAGTTGAAGAAAGTCAAGTCTGCAATAATAAATTAATGTCTTTATGCATCATAAAAATGATATTCTGAGACATCAGCAGGCCTAAGAGATGAGATACTAATGAGAAAAGTACTCGGTTCATATTCTGGGTGCTAACCTTGGTTATATTACAGTGTAGTGCCTCGCGGGCGGCACTGCGCAGCTTGGAGCGTGGTATACTTTGATTGACAGTTAACATGCTATAGCGCCGCCCCTCGCCGGCGCTACTACGACGAATACATTGGATATGCATTGGGATTTTTATTATTTTATTATTTTTTTATGTATTACTTTGTGACTGACAGAACTGCTTTTGCTGTTATTAAACTGTTGTTAGTACGACGAATATATCGGATATAGATTGGAATTTTTATTATTGCTTAATACCCTCCTGTAAGCAGTAAGTTTGATAAGTTCTCTTTATCAGATCACAATATTGAGGAAATAGTTGATTTGATAACAGTTACAAAAATTAGATAATACCATCAGTTGGGTTGTTCTGAAAATCAAAGTTTGGTAGAAAAGTCTATTTGATAAGTTTGTGTTTTCGCGACTTTATTAGTAAGGCTACTAATTCTGTATTTATAGGCATTTATATACCATAACAATACTGTCATACTTTCATGCATAATACGGAAATACACTGTTATATGGCTGTGAATGACATAAAACTCATTTGCTATAACCGTGGAATGAGAGAAAAGACGTTTGCTTTTTTGTAGTTAGCGACTTTATTTATAAGGAAATACACTGTCAATACAATGTGAATAACATGGCTGTTTTTTGACAGAAAACACATTTGCTATATTTGTAGCGTTACTAGTAAGGTAGTTAGGCTAGTAAGGTAGAACGTTTACCCTGAAAAGTAAATTGCCTGCATAGCTACTGTGCATACGCACGGAAATCCAGCTCTTCCTTGTGATCCTCCTGGTACTGTCTTATATGTTCCAGAAGGCACATGTGAATTTCAAAAGCAGAGAATAAGTTTAAAGAATAATAGTTTGGCGCAGAGTATGTTAATATGATAAACACGTTCTTAAGTGTATGGTAAAACAAAAAGTTTTGTGCGATAGATCATGTGTAAATATTGATTTTCATTGTTATGTAAGAGTGTAGTGCCTCGCGGCATACATGATTGTTACGTAATATTTAATGCAAAGTTTCGTGCCATACATCATGTATAAATACTGATTTTTATTGCCTTCAAACAGTGTAGTGCCTCGCGGCATACATGATTGACGTGAGTCAGAGTAGTTAGGGGCGGTGAGGGGTGGGGTTTGCTACTGCGCATCCTGCGAGGCACTACACTGGTATAAAGCCCTAACCTTTGTTTGTCTTTATGCTATTTCCATCTGTGTATATTGATTACTAAGCTCTCCTCCCATTTTTCTGAGCCCATTCATTCTCGGCCCAGGGTACCCACCTGCACTGAACAAGAGCTGACTGGAGGGCTGCATTACACACTTTGTACCTAAACTTGCATCCTCACCTCAACTCTTTCACTTCCAGGGGTAGACAACCTTGTCACTCAGCCCAGGCAAGTCTGTCTGGTACCATCCATACCATCTGTGTTTGGACCTCAGACTACTTGATACCTGCACCCCTTCCAACAGCCAAGTTGCATTATGCTGGATGCAAAAAAAGGGGGTGAATTTCTGTTATCAGCAGCCCTACCATCAGGTGGTTGACATGAACACCAATAGCTTTGGCCGGCTAACATCTGCCTGAAATCAACTGGACGTATAAGTGAATTTAAGTACACTTTTATCTGCTCTTTTTCATATAGTATTGTATTTAATTTATTTATTTGTGTTTTTCACTGAATATTAACTCAACTGAAGTTGTGGCTGTCTCTCTACAGAATACTTGTTAGAATTTCTGTGTAGCCATTGATAGCAGTGGGGGGTAGTTTCACCTCATCATTGATATTCTGTCTTGCCTTATATAAGTGGTACATTTTGAGTTATCTTTGCTTAATATCTGAGCTTTGGCTGGCTAACATCTACCTGAAATCAACTGGACATCAGTGAATTTACACTTTTATCTACCCTTTTTCATATAGTACTGTATTTAATTTATTTATTTGTGTTTTTCACTGAATATTAACTTAACTGAAGTTGTGGCTGTCTCTCTACAGAGTACTTGTTAGAATTTCTGTGTAGCCATTGATAGCAGTGGGGGTAGTTTCACCTCATCACTGATATTCTGTCTTGCCTTATATAAGTGGTACATTTTGAGTTATCTCTGCTTAATATCTGAGCTTTGGCCGGCTAACATCTACCTGAAATCAACTGGATGTATAAGTGAATTTAAGTACACTTTTATCTGTTCTTTTTCATATAGTACTGTATTTAATTTATTTATTTGTGTTTTTCACTGAATATTAACTCAACTGAAGTTGTGGCTGTTTCTCTACAGTTAGTTCCCCACCTGTTTTGGTGTTAATGTTGGTGGCTTTAAAATTGCCCGCCCTCTTGTAGGTTTATATTTGGATACTCCTTCTGGGCCCATCTCATTTGCTCACTCAACTGAGTGCAGTGAGATCATATTCTTATTTCAGGCACTCCTACTGTGTACAAAGAGAGCATCTGGGAAGAACAACCCCTGTAGCCTCTTAATCCTGCTCTGTTCCCTCCCTCAAAAAAAAAAATAATAAAATAAAATATATATATATAGTTTATTAAGCTGCTGTTAATGTAACTGTCTTAGTTGCTCTTCTGCATGCTATCTGTTCAGTCGCTCTTACTCTGCACTTATACTGCTTGTTAGTATCCTTCCAATTTACTGCCTTCTCCACTTGTTTTTTAGTCATTTGTTAATTTAATTGCATTTATTTGAACTGTAGTTGCCGTAGTGTTGCTACACACTTGGGTGTGCTGGCCTGCACTGCAATTTGAATTGTATTTACTGCTGTTTTAGCTATTTCTAAGCTTGTTTCCTGCCTTTCCTGTGACTAGTCAAGTCCAGATACTGACTTGCTGTATCCAGGACTGTTGGTAAGCTTCTGAGCCCCCAAGCCTTTCTGTGTTGGAGGGAAGCCTTCTAGCTTATGACTGGGAGTAGGAAGCACTAGGTAGCCTATCTATCATGGGATGAGTGGGTTTTGGCCCTGAAATTGTAGTTCATTGGCTGTTTGGGCAGTTTTTCCATCTCTTTCTACTTTCTGGTTAAAAGCCCATTTTGCGTTTGGTCCCCGCCTTTCCTATAACTAGTGTAGTCCAGGTACAGATTTGTTATATCCAGGACTGTTGGTAAGCTTCTGAGCCCCCCAAGACCTTCTGTGTTGGAGAGAAGCCTTCTAGCTTATCAGTGGGAGTGGTAAGCACTAGGTAACCTATTTACCACAGGAGGAGTGGTTTCTGGCCCAGAAATTATAATTTATTGGCCGTTTGGGAAGCTTTTCCATCTCTTTCAACCTTCTGATTTAAAAGCCTATGTTTGCACTTGTTTCCTGCCTTTCCTGTTACTAGTCTAGTCCAGGTACAAATTTGCTGTATCCAGAACTCTTTGTAAGCTTCTGAGCCCCCCAAGCCTTTCCGTGTTGGAAGGAAGCCTTCTAGCTTATCAGTGGGAGTGGTAAGCATCAGGTAGCCTATCTACCACAAGAGGAGTGGTGCCTGGCCCAGAAATTGTAGCTATTGGCTGTTTGAGCAGTTTTTTTCCATTTCTTTCAACTTTCTGGTTTGAAAGCCGCACTTGCACCTGTTTCCTGCCTTTCCTTTAACTAGTCTAGTCCGGTTGCAGAGTTGCTGTATCCAGGATTGTTAGTAAGCTTCTGTGCCTCCCAAGCCTTTCTGTGTTGGAGGGAAGCCTTCTAGCTTATCAATGGGAGCGGTAAGCACTAGGTAGCCTATCCTCCATGGGAAGAGTGATTTTTGGCCCAGAAATTGTAGTTTATTTGGCCGTTTGGGCAGTTTTCCATCTCTTTCAACTTGCTAGCTTAAAAGCCTGCATTTGTACTTGTTCCTCGCCTTTCCTGTAACTAGTCTAGTCCAGGTACATATTTGCTGTATCCAGGACTCTTTGTAAGCTTCTGAGCCCCCCAAGCCTTTCTGTGTTGGAGGGAAGCCTTCTAGCTGATCAGTGGGAGTGGTAAGCAGTAGGTAGCCTATCTACCACAAGAGGAGTGGTTCCTGGCACAGAAATTGTAGCTACTGGCTGTTTGGGCAGTTTTTTTCATCTCTTTCAACGTTCTGGTTTAAAAGCCGCACTTGCGCTTGTTTCCCACCTTTCCTGTAACTAGCCTAGTCCAGATACAGAGTTGCTGTATCCAGGACTGTTGGTAAGCTTCTGAGCCCCACAAGCCTTTCTGTGCTGGAGGAAAGCCTTCTAGCTTATCAGTGGGAGTGGTAAGCACTATGTAGTCTGTCTATCATGAGAGGAAAGGTTCTTGGCCCAGAAATTGTAGTTTATTGACCATTTGGGCAGTTTGTCCATCTCTTTCAACTTTCTGGTTTAAAAGACCACATCTGCGCTTGTTTCCCATCCTTCCTGTAACTAACTTACTGGGTAGCACTAGAAAGCCTTAAACTGAGACGAGCCTTCTAGCTTAGAAGAGAGACTTTGGAGCGATGGTATCAATTTTCTGTACTTTCTTGCTGTACTTAACTGTTTTCTGCCTAAAACAGATTGTCCAGTGTTTATTGTGATTTAAAAGCTTGTTTTTTTACATATTGTACTTATTTGACTGCCTGCACTTTTAAAAAGTTGTTTTGTGCTTAAATAGATTGTTTAACTGTTGTAGGCTACACACTAAAGTGCAATAGTCTTTTCTGATCATTTGTTGTAATTTAAAGCTGTTTTAAGTGTATTTTTTACTGTTTTTGCGTTATCTTTTCAAAAAAACAAAAAAACAAAAAAAATTCCTTGTTTCCTGCCTTTCTAAGCTAGTATAGTCCAGTTTTCAGGCTAGTGCTGAATTCAGGGCTGTGATACTAGTTTCTGAGTTGCCCATACCTTACTTGGATAGAAGGAAGTTTCTCTGTTCACCTGTGAGAGAGGGGAGCTTTGAGCAACCTATCTGTCCCTGGAGGAGTGGTTTCAGCCCAGAAGTTAGTAGTATATTATCCATTTTGGGCTAATTTCTCTCTCTTTCATTTCCCTACAATAAAAACCGCATTTGCACGGTTTTGCGCACCGGGCAGCGCCAGTTAGCTGCTGTTAAATTATTCACGGCTCTACTAAGTCTCCTGTTCAGTTTTTCCCTTGAAACTAGTCTAACTCTCAACCTAAACACTCAAAAAGCATCCTACAGCCCAGCATTTGCTCAGACCTAATAGCTAGCACTAATATACCCTGACACTGATTGCCCAGCAGGGCAAGGTTCTTTATTCACCCCTCACCAACCAAGTGACTAAGCAGCTCACCCTACTATTCAGGCATTACCAAAGGGCAATTTCAGGTGTATTCTCCAGTCCAGCTGGTGAATCTGGGTATCCTGAGGCAATGTTACAACTGCCTCATGTACACAGACAAACCTCTCCTCCTACCACAAAACACTAACATATGCGAGAGATGCAATTATACAGCCAAACTGGAAGCTAAGCTGTCTCCACCCAAGACTGGAACAGACAGTCAAGAGGAGAAGGTTAACACTTGCACCACACCTCCAGCCGCACACAGACCTACTAAAACAGAACTGGCAAAAAATACACATAAATACACAAAATCATACTCGGAGGCTCTAAATAAAAACCTGCAAAAGCATCAGAGACCTCCAAAGCAGACACCCAAACAACCTGCACCTCCCGTCACAAACCAGACAACACATAAAACACAAAATCAGTGTGCCGCACAATCACAGCCCTTAAGACGAAATAACATACCTAACACACTAGTAATAGGTGACTCTATAGTCAGGCACACTGATGTCCCACTCACTAGGATGGACAAGCAGAAGGTTACTGTTAGCTGCCTGTTGGGACCCAGAATCCACCATATAACACAAGCACTCAGGTCACTCCAGAACAAGTACAAATATGACTCTGTCATTGTTCATGTTGGTGTGAATGACCTGTGACATACCTCCCTGGACTACATGAAAAGAGACATGGAACAGCTCTCTAATCATGTAGCCCAGGCTGGCATGACCCTGACCCTGAGTAGCATCCTGCCCTCACCAAGGATGATACCTCAGTATAAAGAAAAAATGATCAATTTCAACAATTGGCCAAGCTTCTGGTGTCATTCAAAGGGGATCCAGTGTCTGTCAGCCTGGGATTACATGCTCAACAAGCCTCATTGCTTCACAAGAGACGGCTTGCACCTGTCACCCCTAGGCTTTTGAATACTGGCCAAGGCTCTTGCTGTCCCCATAGTGCCTTTTTTAGGCAAGGCTCAAAAGTCAAACCCACATCCGTAAACAGCACAATTAACAAAAAACTGAGGGTTATGCTACTCAATGCCAGGAGTTTAAATCTCAAAATGCACGTGCTCGAAGCACTCCTCAGTATGGAGAATATTGACATCTGTGCAGTAACTGAAACCTGGTTCAAATGGTTCAAGGCTCCAGAGAGCACAGCAGCACTACCGGGCTACAACTCATACCACATGTTTCGGCCACAGAACACGGACCGAAACACAAAAGGAGGGGGTGTATCCATATTCATCAAGGATACCTACACCTCCAGGTTAGTGGTGCAGCATGATACCTCTGAGATCATCCATGTGCAACTAACATCGGGCAAATCTGCAGTGCAAATTGTGGCCTGCTACAGATCACCCTCCATGACCCAGAACCACCACTCCACCTTTCTGGAGACACTGGAAAACATGAAGGTCCTACCGAACACCCTGATATTGGGCAATTTCAATTACCCTACCATTCACTGGGAAAACTACTCGAGTACAAACTCCCAGGCCCAGCGCTTCCAGGAATTCATCAACTCAAATGCCCTGGATCAGCTGGTAAACTCCCCTAGCAGAGGTGAAAACATATTGGACCTGGTCATCACCAACATGGGCGACAGGTGTTCCACACCGGAGGTCAACCTGTCACTGGTTAGATCAGACCATAAACTAATCACTCTGGATGTCCACACCCCACCACTACTCCCAACTAAGGAAACTACAGTAAAAAACTTTTCTAAAGCAAACTTTCACCTTACTTAAGACAGAGGTGGTAAGTTTCACAGCCCCCACGGTAAAGGATAACACTGCCCAAAATGCAGAAACCTTTACATATGCACTCTATGAGCACCTACAAGGATGCATGGATCATGCCATCCCTAGCAAAACCAAGACTCACTCCTCTAAGAGAAGGAAACCAGTTTGGTGGACCCCTGCCATAAACAGGCTATACAATAGAAGGAGGAAACTAGTTCAGAAAAAAAGCAAATCCCAAGAAGGAAAGACATCCCTGATCAGTATCAGTAAGAAACTAAGGTCCCTCATGAAATCATCCAAGGCTAACTTCGAAAGAAAAGTAGCCAAGGATTCAAAAGATAAACACAAAGCCTTCTTTAGCTATGTTAAGAATCTAAGTGGCAACTCGCAGATATGCACTGAACTAGTGCAAAATAGCACAAAATATACTGAACCTACTGATATTGCCAACATCCTGGCAAATAGATTCAGTGCAAACTTCACCCCCTCTCACCTCCAAAAGGGCCCACAACAACACTGGAAAGGTGTAGTGTCCCAAAAATCACAGACGCACAGGTGAAAACAGCCCTTTCAAAGGCCAAAAACACAGCGTCAATGGGACCGGATGGTGTCCCAGGCTGCGTCTTGCACGAACTACAGAATGAACTAACCCCCCACCTAAACACACTGTTCAACCTCAGCCTCTCCACAGGCTACGTGCCCATAGAATGGCACACAGCAATGGTTATTCCTCTCCACAAAGGAGGGGCCACAACTGACCCTGATAACTATCGCCCCATAAGCCTGACTAGCCTGGTCTGCAAGGCTATGGAGTGCATCATCATGGAACTCATTAACAAAGACATTGGGAACCTCCAAACACTTGACCCAACCCAGTTCAGCTTTAAGGGCAGATCATGCCTACTAAACCTGGTTGACTTCTTCGAGACAGTCACCAAGGCCATAGATGAGGGAAAGGTGGTTCACACAGCCTACCTTGACCTCGCCAAGGCTTTCAACACCATTCCCCACTCGGGTATTACAGAAAAACTCACCAGCCTGAACATAAACCCCTATGTTACGAGAAGGGTTGCCAACTGGCTTACAGACAGAACTCACACAGTAAGAATAGCGGGCTCCCAGTCTGACTCTAAACCCGTCACAAGTGGTGTCTCGCAAGGCTTGGTCCCAGGACCCCTACTGTTCAGCATATACTCCTCAGAAGTACAGGCAAACACAGGAGGACTATGGCTAACCAAGTTCACCGATGACTGCAAACTGGGAGCCATAATTGACTCTCCAGCTGACATGGACATCCTCCAAAAGGGCCTTACTGAGATGGACACCTGGTGTCAAAGTCATGGCCTCAAGCTAATTGCCAAAAAATGCATAGTCATCCCGTTTGGGAAAAACAAAACACCCACGAATTACCACATAGGTGGCAGCCCCCTTAATACAGAAGAGGTAATAAGAGATCTGGAAACCCAGGTAGATAGCAATCTCTTCTTTGACAATAATATTGCCAAAGTAGTTAGGAAATCCTTCTATGTGACCCATCTAATTACTAAAGGGTTCGCATCTAGAAATAAAGAGGTTATAGTGCCCCTCTACTCATCACTCATTAGACCCATCATAGAGTACAATGCCCCATTTGGGATGTACCTCACAAGACACTTCCAACAGTTGGAAAGACCACAAAAGTACCTCACCAAGAGGATTACTGGTCTCAAACATATGTCCTATGCAGCCAGACTGAAAAAATTCCGGCTGTACTCAGTGGCATATCACTTACTCAGAGGTGATATCTGCCTGACTTACAAAGCCATTTCCAACTCAGAATTGATGGACATGCTCCACCTAAAGAAATCCAAGTCACTGTGAGCCACGTGCTCTAGTGAGCTAAACCTCGCCACAGCAATAAATAGAACATGCTGGAGGGATAGATTCCTATCACAGAGACTCCTCATGCTTTGGAACAAAATTCCAAACTACATTAGGCAGAGCCCCTCACTAACACTCTTCAAGAGAAACCTTGACGAGTGGATGGGTAACAGAAAATACACCCCTGGAATCACTTCATTGGCTCTGCTTGACAGAGGATCAGTTAATTAATCAATGGGGTGGCGAAAGCCGACACACTCTGGCTAGGCTTATAAATGCCCTCGGGTAGATAGCGTAGTACCTACCTATGAACCTATTATCATTGCATGTGTGTGCAATGCCTTCCCCACCCACAAGCATGTTTCTAGCAAATCCAGCTTTCTTACTTTCAGTAGGTTGGCATCACCCAGCTTCCATCATTGGCGTCAGCACTTTTCTAATCTCATGCAAGTGCTTCCAAGATGGCAATCAGCCATCTGAGACTAGCTTTCTGTACCCCCAGGATAGTTAAACCAGCGCTGGCCTCTCACCCCCACCCCCCACAACTCTTCTAGCACCTGTGCTACCATCAAACTCTAATTGTCTAGGTTGTAGTCATGACTATAGCTCTCTATGCCACAGTCTGGGGCTTTTTTGCAAACTAATTTAGTATATGATGACCAACATACCAAAGCGAAATAGTAAACACTGGAGGACTTAGCTGATATACAAAAATGTCCTTATTTATGTATTTGTAGATGAGAAAGAGGATTGCATAAGGGGGTTGAGATCTGGGGGCAAAATAATTTTGGTAACTATGTACATCATATCATGAACTGGCAAAACATTGCAGGGTCAAGAAGAAGTAGGAGGGGAACTTAGCTATTGCAGCTGAAGTGAGCCTGCTGATAGAACTACAGGATCAGAAGGGGTACAGATTGCTGTAGGGTTGACTTCCTAGATGGTACATTTAAGTGTAGTTTGTCAAAATGACAGATGTTTTCTCAAAAACTGAGAAGATTGTCTCCAAACTGACTGCTTCAAAATGAAATCTGGGTAAGGAGTCCATTTGCCTAGAGCAGATTACAGGCAAATATACAGCACTCAATTAATGACTTGAGAGTCATGCATTTATTTGACTAGTGCAATTCTTGTGTAAACCCTGGGTAGCTGTTGTTTAATACCATGTTAGCACAAAGATTTGAGTGAAACAGTTCTAGTGGGAGTGACGAGAAAGCAGACTCACCTATTGAGTTATAACTTTGTCCAAACAAAAATATTTGTGGTGAGTTTAGATTTGTTAGGATGCCACAAGCATGCAGCAGACTAGTTTATAAAACAGTGAAGACTTCATTAATCATTTTGCTCTGTAAAATATTTCTAGCTTTGATTTCTTCTCACTATAACTCTTTTGGCATACAGGTAGAATAAGATCCTAATCAAATGTAGCCCCTACTAATTAACATGAAGTTGACCATCTCTGGTAAGTCTTATTTTGGGATAGAATAAGAAAATGTAATGTTTTTGGAGGGGTAAGATTTTTGTTTTTGTAAAGGGTATCACTTTAGTTTTAGTAATATTCAGGAAAATCAAAGTCATTAAGCTATTTTTGGGTTTGAGTAAAGCTAAATTGGAAAATAGTGATGACATCTGCTATGTATGTTACCAAATAGAATATTATTTATTTATTTATTTAACATTTGCTAACCAGAAAAGTCCAGCTAGGTCCAAGAACCCATTTTCAGTGGAGGCCCGGGGAGAAAAGCTCCACATTAGAAATTACATACCTGTAAAAGTTTTTACAGTAGTAGCATATGTATAGTATAGTATAGTATAATATAATATAATATAATAAACATTATTAGTAACAAGAACAAAACAAGAAGGATTATAATCAAACAAGAAATCTACAAAATAGTTAAAGTACTAGAAATGATATGCTGAAATAATAATGGAACATATTACAGAGAATTTTACACTTAAGAAGACTTTTAGCTGTACTAGCCAGGAGTACTACATGTACAAAGCCAAGCGTCAGTAAGAAAGTTTTTGAGCAGGTGTTTGAACTCAGTACAATTATAGGTGGCTCTAATGTGAGATGGAAATAAATTCCAGTGTCTTGCAAAGTAGTGAGAGTATAAGGGGTCAGCGGCAGTGTTTATGGATTTGGTTACCTGTAGTAAACAAGTATTAGTTGATCGAAGTGAACGGTTGGTTGAATAGGTTTGAAGAATGTTTTGTAGTGCAGGAGTTTTGTCAGCCTGATACATTAACTTGTGAGCCAAAATTAACTGATTGTACAGAAGAAGTTGTGGGAGTTCCAACCAAGGCAATGTTTCAATATGTTACAGTGGTATATATGATTTGGAGAATCAGAGGCAAATTTGGTTATTTTATTGTAACATTGTTCAAGTTTCTTTAGGTCAGTTTTTTTTTTTGAGATTAATAAGGATTGGAGAAGCATATAGGAGAGTTGATAGATGAGTTCTGGCTAAAGCTATCCTGGAGGTATGGATTAGATATTTTTTGTTTCTGTACAATATACCCATTTTTGTGAACTTTTTAAATAGTTAGTGAGACATGAAGGTCAAATCTTAGGTTAGTGTCAAGGGTGATAACCAGCAGTTCAGTTTGTGTGTTAGGAGTAATTATAGTGTTGTTACAAGCAGTGATAAAAAGTGGTAGTAGAGGAAGCTCTGGAAGGTTAAAAGAGCATGAGTTTGGTTTTGTTTGGATTGAGTATAAGCTGTGATTCAGATAGCCAAGATTCCATTTGAATGAAGGATTGTTATGTGATTTGCTGGAGTTGTGAAAGTTTTGGAGCATGTCAAATAAGGCTAGTATCATCAGCATACTGGACTAAGGTTGCTAGTGGGATGGCAGTGTTTAGCTCATTAGTTCATAGGCTCATAGGTGTGTACTAGGCTAATGGCCCTGGAGCCTTTACAAGCCTAGCCCATAGGATTACCCTGGCATCGTGCCACCCGACCTTAGTTCCCAGTGCCTCTGTCGAGTAGAGCCATTGGAGTGTGAAAATATTGAATAGAAGTGGGCCAAGAATTGAACCCTGTGGTACTCCAATTGAGACTGGGAGAAAAGTGGATAAGTTATGTTGTCATATCACAACTTGTTGTCATTCATTTAAGTAACTCTGGAACCACAGAACAGCAGACGGATGTAGGTTTTGGTTTGAGAGGACATTTAACAATCTGTGATGTGAGACTGTATCAAAGGCCTTAGACAAGTCTAAAAAGACTGCAGAGACGAATTTGCCCTCATTGCGGAGTCTATAGATGGTACTGGAAAAGTTAAGCAGTGCAGTAATGGTGCTGTGGTGGGGTCTGCAACCATGCTGAGAGCTGGCAAAAAGATTATTAGAAAGGAGGTAGTGAAGGAGTTGAGCATGAATACATTTTTCAAGTATTTTAGACAGAGGGGATACAATGGCTATAGGTCTGTAATTAGAAAGCTCTGTCGAGTTGCCACCCTTGTGCATGGGTATAATGTGCACAATTTTCCATAGTTTTGGGACGTATTGTTCTGCAATAGATCTGTTGGTAATAACTGATACAGGGTAGGATATGGCTTCGGCTGCTATTTGTTAAATATTCAGCAGGTAGGTGATCAGTTGCAACAGTGGTAGGTTTAAGTTTCTTTAACAGCTTTTCAATAGATTATATGGGTATAGATTGGAAGGAGAAGGATGTACCATTAGGGTTAGAGAGTTTGAGAGTAGTGGGTATTTTAGGGTACTTGTTATTGATTAAAGACAATATACTTTCTGTAAAGAACTTGTTAAATTCTTCAGCAATGGGACTAGAGGGATTGGGGATATTAGGGGAAGGAGTTGTTATTTGGCTTGGATGAAGGATGGATTTAATTATACTCCAGCAATTTTGAGGATTATGTTGCTACTTTACTTGTAGATTATTGTAATAATTCCTTTTGTCAAGTTTGATCTGACATTTTGCTTTATTTTTAAGCTGTTGGAATGCAAGTTGACTAGTAGATGTTTTACAGGAATACCATAGTTGCCACATTTTAACTCTTTCCTTAAGGAGGGTCTTTGTGTCTTTGGAGAGCCATAATGTATAATTAGACTTGCAGCAAATTCTTCTTTGGGGGGGGGGGGCTACTCTATTAAGAATATTAAGAAAGGTATTATTGAAAATATTCTACTGCTGTGTCAAGGGGAATGGGTCTCAAGATGTTCCAGTTGCACATTTTTAGGGTCTGTATAAACTCTAGGGAGCAAAAGTTTTTCCTACTATGTATTTGGCGAATAATGTTATGTTTGAGGTGAATAGGATATTGTCTTAGTGTGTACGTAGGTATATCATCACGAAGACTACCAGGCAAACAGTAACACTATTGCTATAGGTTAGGTTTATTAGTTAACATCCAGTCTAGTGTAGAATGTTTGTTAGATTTTTTATCTATCCTGGTGGGTCCCTGGATAAGTTGGGTGAAACTAAACAGATTTATGAAGTTTTTAGGGGTAGATGAATTACAGGAAAACCAGTCAACAGTAAAGTCACCCATAATGATAGTTTTGTGATATATGGTGTTAGATATGGTTTGCAAAATATGCTCAATAATGGGAACATTATTGCCAGGTGGGCTGTAGATGACAATAATGGTAACAAATTCATTTTGGTTAAGTAGGAGCCTGGTTGATAAGATATATATACTGCCTAAGACAGATATTTTGAGATGCACTGGAATTAGTGAGAGGTTAGTCTTGTACATTATAGCCACACCTTCACCTCTACTTTCCTTCCTATCCACTATAAATAGGCTATATCCAGTTGGGGTTATTTCATTGTCAAATATATGTGGTTTAAGCCAAGTGTCAGTGAAGGCAGCTATGTCAGGGGAGTAGTGTGACAATGTAGCATGTAGTTCTTGGACTTTGTTTGCAATGCTTCTAAGATGTAGGTTAATGAGTAATAGGTTGGAGCCTTTATGGGAAAGATTAAGTAGATTTTGAACTTGTTGGGGTACTATAGCAGTACTGTTAGGTCCAGGATTAGGATGAATATCACCACTGATTATGAGCTTGGAAGTGACAAAAACTAGGACTTGTAGTAGTTTGGATAAATGTTTATGTTGTTTAAAGAGAGATATTTAGAGTTAATATTCAGACAGATTAATTTATAGATGGCTAGATTGATTTTTGGAACATGTGTGATAGTTGGTGGGATTGGAAAATGAACAGTCTTGGATACTGTTAGTTGAGTAGAAGTAGCTTTATGGGTGGTGAAGGGAGGATTGGGTTAAAGTAGTAGGATGTAAGGTAAGCACTTATGGATAGAGCAAAGAGAGTGATAGTACATAAGGGAGTTGTCATTGCTGATTAGTATTAAATAACTAGAGCTATAACTGAATTTGCAGGGAGAGGTAAGATTCAAAGTGGAAAAGCCTTTAATAAAATATGCAAAATAGAATTAAAGACAGAGAGAATTAGTACTATTTGATTGTATTACTTTATGTAACAGCTATTGCATAAGCATATAAAATTAGCAAGGAAATCCAATTGGATGGTTATAGGAAGTAGGTGTGGTTCAGAAGAATAAATGTTAGAGTTGCAGGGGCAGATGGGAAAAGGAGCAGTATTGCTGAGTCATTTATAAACTGGACAAGTTTCATTATAGCACAGAAGTCTGCTACATTATTAACAAACATGGAGAAAAACACTGGGACAAAAACAGGTCCCTGTAGCACCTCAGAAGAAACCAACACTGAAGAAAATATAAAACTACACTAACATATGGTCCTTGTCTTTTCTACAAGGTAAACAGAGGAACTTCGGAAGGTTAGTACAGATAGACTACAGTTAGCAAGGCAATGCAGACATTTGGTTGTAGTTTATATCACCAGAATCTTTGAAATAGTCAAGAAACTGTGCACTGATGGATTTGTCTTGATTAAGTCTGCCACAGAGGAAATGTACGAAGGCAGGCAATGCAGTTTGTTTTCCATGACGATGGTAAAAACCATGCTGAGAGAAAGAATGACCTGGCCAAGGCATTTGACACAATACCCCACTCGGGAATCGTTGACAAACTCAAAAGGTTAGGTAGAAACCCATATGCTACCCAGTGGATAGCCAGCTGGCTCATAGACAGGACCCAGCAAGTTAGACCTGGGAAGTCCACCTCTACAAAGGGGCCAGTCACAAGTGGAGTCCCTCGGGGATCAGTCCTTGGACCACTCCTTTTTGGCATTTACTTCTTAGAAGTCAAGGCCAATGTCAGTGGTCTCTGGCTGACTAAATTTGCAGATGATTGCAAATTAGGAGCCATCACTGAATCTCACACCGACACAAATGTTCTCCAGGAGGAGCTGACACAGACAAATAACTGGTGTCAGAGCCATGGACTAAAACTAAATCCAAGAAATGCATAATAGTATCCTTTAGGAAGTCACCCATCCCTCGTAACTATCATATTGACAACACACCCGTTAGAGTTGACCCAGTAGTCACGGGCTTAAGGACACACATAGATAGTAATCTAGCATTTGATCATCGCGTGTTTACAGTAGTAAGGAAATCAATCTATGTTGCACAACGTATAAACAAAGGTATGGCATCTAAGTCCAAGGAAGTCATTGTTCCACTGTATACGGCATTCATCAGACCTATCATTGAGTACAATGCACCCTTTGGTATGTACCTAACCAGGCATATCCAACAACTGGAATATCCACAGAGGTTCCTCACTAAAAGAATACAGGGCATAAGTAATATGTCCTATGCAGACCACCTCAAGGCCCTTTCCTTGTATTCTGTCTCCTACAGGCTTTTGAGGGGAGATTTATGCCTGGCATACAGGGCATTGGCAGACCCCACTCTGATAGACCTCCTGTATATCCACAAAACAAACAGTAGCAGAATTACTTGTTCTAAAGACTTAAACCTTGCCAGTGATCTAAATAGAACCTGCTGGAGAGATAGGTATGTATCCCAGGGGCTACCTCATCTATGGAACAGGCTCCCCATCCATGTGAAGCAGAGTTTCTCCCTAACCCAATTCAAGTGCGACTTGGACAATTGGATGGGAAACCAGAAATTCACCCCTAGTTTGGCACCTATGTCTCTAATGCAAACGGGTACCCTGTAAATGGTTCATCTCCTAGGCCCATGCTTACACTTATCAAGGGTATCAGAACTTGTCAGAGATTTGGAATGCATGGCTAGGCTTAAAAAGGTCCTTGTGGTCATTAGCCTAGTAAACACCTATGAACTTATGAATATTGTGGACTGACAGACGTTGGAGAAGCTGGGCATTTATGCATCATCAAGAAGTTTACATAAAAGTGACAGTATTGGTTTTGGGAGAAAATTATTGTAAGCACAGAAAGATTCTACCTTTTGGAGTGGATCATTTGTGGCAGTTTTTTTTTAAACAGGAACACAGAGACTTCTGACACCAAATGCTTAATGAACATAGTCAGGAAATGCTATAACTTCAACAGCAGGTTTCAGATGGAATCAGCAGCAAATTACATTGTCTATGATCTTTGAGGCACTTCCAAGACATCCTAGTTGGAATTGATGTGAACTGAAATAGAGAGGTGTTACTGATGTATACCACCAGATTCTTTATTTGACCAGCAGAGTGGAGGAGACAACATTAGTAAAGAAATGATAAATCCGATTTACAACTTCCAGAGAGGATTAGACTGATTCAGCTAGGGTTAGATAGATGGATAATGCCATATCAACACTGTTTTGGATTATGTTGATGCATTATTTATTGTTTAATGAAGAAGTTATTTTCACTTTCAGTGGTCATAGATTTTATCCTGTTACAAAGTTTCTTGAATGTTACATGTTTCTTGTGCATCCTAACTTGACAGTACTGTTTCCTAGACCTTGAAACACTGAGTCATGAAGTCCATACCTTCCCTGGATGGCTGACCTACTGACACGGATTTAGAAAGTTGCCATCTAAGGACATGGGGTAGCATTCTTTTGAGTACACAGAGAAAGACACTACTGAAATAATGTACATGGACTCAAGCCCAAAAGAAGAAAGTTGTCCCCAATTAATCTGTATGAGGACAGGAATGAAAGAAGAGAGAATAATCATCTTCGTAGCCTTAGAAGTGCTGGAATAATGCACTTTTGGGATTTTTTTCATTTCTGACCTCCAGATGTAGACATTTTGGTGATCATTGAAGACATCACCTGTAGTACCTGCACAAGCTGATAATGATGGAAGAAGTAAGCACCTAATCAAGTGTACTTTCTCTTTTAGAGCCCTTGTCTACTCTGGTAAGTGACTGATAAGCTGAGGTAGACCATACAGCTGGATGCTGGGATAAATATGATCATCCCATATGAATTGTCAATCAATGTTAAAGTTTCCCTGACTAACACTTCACTTTTAATGTTTGACATTAAGACTAAGCATCATGAGACTTGTTTTTTTTTTTTTTTTTTGGAGGAATTAAACAGGATGTAGATGTAAGCTTTGAGGTTTTCATAGTTTTGAAATGCACAAAGAATGCATCTTGTTGCATGAAGGTAGGAAACTGACTGGGGAAGGACAGCACAACAGAGTATCAAGGTGAATTATTGTGACCCTCTTTTTCTCCCTACAAAGTCTTTCTTGTTGATGAATATTATATCCCAGCAGAAAGCTTTTATATGTAGATAATGTCATGTATGATTTATAGCTGTAATACCCAGTTTGTAGTCAGAGGTGCAACACTGAAGATAACTCAGTTTATTCACAGGTGACTACTAAGATAATGGCACGACAGCCCATACAAGCCTATCCAATAATACCCAGAAAATGGCAATATTATATATTGGTTCCCCAGGTATGGGACGGGAGTAGTATCAGGGTAGTGGGTCTTTGGGTGTTGGAGACCTGAGTCATTATTTTATTTATTTATTTGTTTATTTATTTATTTATTGGCATTTGTTTACCGGGAAAGTCCACTGGGCCAAGAAGAACCCATTTTCAGTGGAGGCCTGGGGAGAAAAGCTCCACAAAGGCAGTTAGTATAATAGTACATAATGTTTAGAACAGTTTGTATAAACATGAAGCATAGACATAATGAACAATACAAGCAGAATAAAATATGTTATAAAACAGAGGTAATACATGGAAATAATATAAAATAACAGGTAATATAGGTAATGCAGAGAAAAAACAAGGTACATATAATAGTTTGAGCAGTATTCCAGGTATGTTAGAAGTGAAGGATAGAACAATTACTGCAAGGAATGCTAGGAGCATAGTATCTGAGTTATATTAGGTAGAATTAGTAGGACTTTTCTACTGGTATACATATTAGTATTAAGGAAAGATTAGTAGGAGGAATGGAAAGAAAAAGGTGATTTGATTTCAGTAAGGAGTCAGGTTTTAGGAAGGTGGAAGTTTGTGCATCAACAGTACCAGAGAGTGGAGAGATGCTGTTACTGCCTCTGTCCATAAGGGACAAGGGTAGTACCTCAATAGTGAATTTATGGTTCCCCATTGATTCATTCAACTTCTTTTTGAAAAGGATGATGGACAAGTTTTATCTTATGAAAATAGGAAGTTTATTCTATAGGCACGGTAGCCTTTTGGGATATGAGTCTGTCTCTCCAGCAAGATCTATAAGAGTCACAAATAAGGTTCAAGTCCATGGAACACATTACCCTTGTATAATTTTTATTTCAAATATGTAACACTTTCATCAGGGCTGGATCAGAGAATGCCTTGTAGGTCAGGCATAAGTCACTTCTTAATAAATTATATGACATGGAGTAAAGGGATAGAGCCTTTAGTTGGTCTACATCAGACATGTGTCTTACACTTTGTATTTTTTAAGTCAGAAACCTCTGGGACTGTTCCAATTGGTATAAGTACCTGGTTAGGTACATGATGTAGGGAGCACTGTACTCGATTATGGGCCTGATAAGGACCAAGAACAATGGCACTATGACTTCTTCTGATCTTAATGCCATACCTTTACTTAAAAGTTGAGCTACATAGAAGAATTTCCTCACTACTGAAGCTACCTGGTGGTCAAAGTTTAGGTTATTATCTATCTGTGTTCCAAGGTCCCTCACCACTGAGTCTATTTTTAGGGGTGTGCTATCAATATTATAATTTGCAGGAATTTCTGATTTACTGAAGAGTATCATTATGCATTTTTTAGCATTTAGTCTTAGAGCATGGTTTTGGCACCAGTCGTTTGTTATTTTTAGGCCCGTTTGTAGGATGTCAGCATCATTTGGGGATTCGGTGATTTCTGCCAGCTTACAGTTATCAGCAATCTTGGTAAGCCAAAGGCCTCCAACATTGGCTCTCACTTCAGAGAAGTATATAACAAACAGGATGGGTCTCAACACTGAGCCATGTGGCCCACCGCTAGAATAGGTTTCTTATCAGAAGTGGATTCACCTATCCAGACAACATGTGTCCTGTCAGTGAGCCAGTTGGCTATCCATCTGATACTGTAGGGGTTTATGCCTAACTCAGTAAGTTTACCAATGATCCCTGAGTGGGGGATTGTGTAAAAAGCTTTGGTCAGGTCTAGACAAGCAGTGTGTAGTGTTTTGGGTATGGTAGGATGTGACGGTACTGGGAATTTGAAGTGAACTTGTCAGCCAGCAGGTTTGCTATAGTTTCAGGTTGGGTGTAAGTGCTGCCATTCATGATTATCTTGGCACATTGCTGAGCATTTCCCCTGAGGTTATGACATCATTTAAAAAAAAGCCTTATGGTTATCTTTCACCTGGGAGGCTATCTTTACCTCATAGTTCACTTTTGCAGATTTGACCAGCTCTCTGATTTGTTTGTTTAGACTGGCGAGTGTCTTTTTGCACTGAATTGTCTGTTTCTTCTTGGCTTTGGAGAAGATTATTTTTTCCTTTTGTTGAGCCTATTTATGTTAGGGGTCCACCAGGGTGGTTTATTTTTGCCAGTAGTCATAGGTTTCACTCGGACAGGTACTGTCTCCTCTATGCAGTTATGAATGTGGTTGTACAGCACCAGAGTAGGTCTCAGTGTCATTCAGGTCTGGAGAGGCGTGCAAGTTTAAGCTGTCAGGTAATTGGCTTAGCAAAGCTCTTAACAGGTTTTGAGTTTGATGGGGGTTCTAGGTGTTTTAATACTAAAGGAGATCATTTTGTGCTAAGATCTTGCCAGAGAGGAGTTAATGCACAGGAGGGAGCAGCATCCCCCCATATTCATGAGTACTGGGTCTAGAATATTTGTAGTTCTAGTTGGTGAGCTAACTAGTTGCTCCAAGGAGTTTGCATCAACGAAGTGCAAAATCCTTTGAGCAAGTGAATTGTGGGTCATATAAGTCTCCCAGTTTATGGAGGGGTAGTTGAAGTCACGCATAGGTATGGTGTTAGGCTGAATATTAAGAGATTCCAGTAGGTATAGGTAGGAGGTGTGGTTTTCAAGACATATGTTAGGGAATTTGTAGCTAGCAAGGATATGATAGGGGGTCACACATATGGTTTGTTTGGCATGGAGTAGCTCAAGTGAATCACGTTGTTGGCACAGTGTCCTTGTCCTTTATGAACACTGAGACACCTCCTCCCTTTGTTTTCCTGAGCTGAGGGGGATCAAAATGTATGAAAGGCATTGTAATCTTTGATAGCCGTAGTTCTTTTTATGTTTCTGAACCATGTTTCTGTGGCTGCACATGTGTCTGCACTCTCCAGAGTTAGGAGTGCTTCCATGAAGTGCAGTTTTTCATTTAAACTCCTAGCATTGAGCAGCAGTACCTTTAGGTAATTGTGAGTGATTTTTGTTTTGCTGGAGGGTTTAACAACTTGGCACAGCCTAAAAAAGACACTCTGGGGATAGATAAAGTTTTTGCAAGTATCTGGAAGTCAAGTAGTGACAGGTGCAAACCATCTCTAGCAAAGCATTGTGGTTTGTTGATCATGTCTCCCCAACTGACAGTTATTGGAGCCCCTTGTTGTGATACCAGAAACTAAGCCAATTGTTGAAGTCAATCATTTTTTGCTGGTACTGTGGCATCATCATAGGTGAAGGTAGGATGCAACTCAAGATTCATACCTGCCTGGGACACATATTCAGAGAGCTCTATCATGTGTCCTTTTATACAGTCTAGTGAGATACATCTTAGATCGTTTACGTCCACGTAGACTATGACCATGTCGTACTGGTACATGTGGTTTAAAGACCTAAGTACATAAGTGATCTGCTGGATCCTGACTCCAGACAGACAGTTCACTGTGAGCTTCTCCTTGTTTAACCTGGTAAGGTGGGCATCAGTATGTCTTACAATGGAATCCCCAATAACTAGAATGTTTGACTGTGTGGTGTGTTGCTTTATGGGCTTGGAAGCAGGGCTACTATGATTTTCAGAGTTATATGTTTTGTGAGGTGCTGTCTTTTCTGAGTGTGCTTAGGGCCACTGAGAGATGCTTTTAGTAGATCGTGTAGGTTTGGGTCGATTACAAGTGAGAACCTCTGCATATTTGGCTCTATGTATTTGTTCCTTAATTTTGGTAATGAGTGTTTTGGGTGTAATGCTAACCTGGTTTGCATTTTTCATGTATGTATGTCACAGCTTTGCCTCCAATGACATTGTATATCTACATCTCTCACACACTGTGTTTGTCTGTTCTAAAATTAAATGGTTGTCAGTGAATATGAGGCAGTTACTACACTCCTTCAGGATGCCCATATCCACCAGGCCAGAAAAAGAGATGACAGAAAAGTGCCTATCCATTATACTAGATTCTTAGTAGATGGGAAGGAGTAGAGGAGAGTCAACATTTCCCAACTTGGATGGGTTGAATTCAGCTCACTGCTTCCACCAGAGTGCAAAAGAACCCTCTTAATGTAAATGTTGCATTTGTTATGGGCAATAACAGATATGTTACTGTCACATGGCCCAGCATTTATTATAAACTAGTGAGTGAGTCTAGGGTTTGGATGATGATCCTCTCGAATCCTCATGTTAGTATATTTTTGACATATGTATGAGTATTTCTTGAGTTTCCTCCTGTAGTCTTCATGAAGGTATTAAGAAAGACATTTTGGAATTAAGTAATTTATATGTATGTTATGGCATGCTTATAGCAAGAGATGGGCCAACAATAGTGCATAGCAACAGAAATCAACTGTGGGTACTATGTTTCCTGTATGGCCATATCTTTAATGTGATTCATAGTCATAGGCTGTGCGAATAACATGCTGCCACAATGCATCCATAAATCACACACTGGTGTGCATAGCACACAAATGTGTATGCTCATCTGTGACAGGAAAGTAATTGTTTGCCTGTCAGCCTGGTTCCATGGATCATAGGGATGGAGCCCTTATCATGACCCAGGAGATTAGGGTTTGATTAGTTCCCCAGAACTTGAGGAACCATATAAGGAAGAGTGAAGAGGCAAGACCCACTTACCTTTCCCAGGGGTGGGGTGGTTGCACTTACTCCAGGGCACATGAGTTGGCATGATTTCCTCCAGTGGTGATCAGTGGAAAACTGCTGTATACGCTTTACAAGAGGAGACAGGGCTGCTTGGGTATGTATTCCTTGCAAAAGTGAGGGATACAGCATCTACAATCAGCTTATTGCACCTTTTTCCCCACAGCTTGGCTGAGTGTGTGCAAGGGATTACTGCCAGCAGGAAAAAAAAAAAAAAGAGTCAACTATCACTAATGGTTTCCTGAATGATGGCCCTTTCTGGATGATTCTCACCCAGGTTACGGGAATGAATGGGTTGATTGCTCTGGAAGGGGTTGATGACTGGTAGGCAGGGGAGGTAAAAAATTTAAAAAATGGCAAAAAAATTGTTTGTTAGGTATGTGCATTGTTAGCACCCTGTGGGCATAAAGTATACACAAAAATCTATGTCCTGTTGGGAGGAACATCCCGCAGACAGCACAGGGGTTTGGGGAGTAAACAGTATTGTACCATAGCTCTTGCCTGTTACAATGCACTGATGTATGGAGTCTTCTACAGTCATGAGTAAGAGTAATTCATAAAAATGTGTAGCTCATTGCCCATGACTTTGGAGGGGTAGGAATCATATTATCATATATGCTAATGAGAGAGATCCAATTGACTAGCCACTCCCATTGGCAGAAGTACAACCACATCACTATATGTAAAGCATGGCTTAGGTGCAGCTGGGTCAGTGTGTGTGCACATACTGCACACCAGAACGTGCTGGTGCACCCTTTTTAAGCACTACTTTTATTTGTGCTGTCTATGCCTGTTCCTCAGCATAGTGTTTGAGTCATGCATTTGCATGCAGTTGTGTATGTCCTTAATCCATTGCACATGTATCCATCTATAAAATGAGCATGGTTCTGGTATGTTGTTTTTACCACACATCAGCCCTGTGTAATTGCAGGCCATGACAATGAATCCCATCCAAACAGTTTGGATTTGTGTATATAGTGTTGGCAAAAAGGTGTGGATAAATGAGGACAGGGAAAAGAGGATACACAAGGAAAATATAACAGTGTGAATTAATAGTAAGTAGAGAAAGAAAGCAGTACACACTTAGGCAATGGAGTGATTAATAGCATCACAGCCTGCAACACATGACACATAGTTGATGGAACTGAGCACACAGTTGGTTCTGGCTGAACAGTTTACTTAGGAGGAAAGGTAACAGTGCAGGTATAAACCAGATTAACTCATAGAAAGAGAGGCTAGCAAGGCATTAGAGAATGAAGAACATGTTCATGCTTCTGTAGTCTGGTGTGAACGTCTGATTCAACCATAGTAAGCAACTTGCTGTAAGCTTTTCTATTTATGAGTTTTTGTGAAAAACTTTAATGGTGGGGTGGATGGAGGGGATGAAACAGCCCATGTCTCCCCTGACCCAACACCATTAAGCAGCTTATTCTAAGTTGTCATATCAGGTTTTTGTGTAAAACATTGTCTAACAGCTTGGCATGTGGGAGGACTTACCCTGTCTATGCCTCTAGATCCTTGTGTGGAGGCCTGACCCAGCCTAAGTGAGCAACTCATTCTAAGTTTTCCTATCAGTTTTTGTGCAAAACAGGGCAGGAGAGAGAGAAGGAACCTGTCCATGCCTTCACACACTAGTGCAGAAGCTGAACCTAAACCTAATAAGTAACTTATTCTAAGATTTTCTACAAGTTTTTACAATCCTTTCTCTAATGACTTAGATGAACAGAAATGATGAACATTTCTGTACCCAACCTAAGGCTAGTAAGTATCTTATTTTATGTTTTCCTATGACAGATTGAGCAAAACTTTGTAATTATTAAAATATTTGAAGCAGGTGAAAGAGATAATCTGTCCATGCCACTATACCTTATTACAAGAATCTAAACCAAACTTAACAAGCAACTTATTCTAAACTTTCTTATTAGCTTTTGTGCAACAGTTTTTAATGGCTAGGGCAAATGGGAGGAATGAACCTTTTCAAATCTTTATTCCCTGCATTGATGGCATGAACCACATCTAGCAAGTAGCTTTTTCTAAACTTTCCTTTGTATTTGTTTCATTTTATAAATCTCAAAGGACATGGAATCTTTTTCCTTAGTGAATCCATTTGCATTTTGGATATTTATAACACGCTTCAGCCTGTCTAGGGGGAGGATAGTAGATTTACAGATTAGAAGTCTAGACTTAGTCCTTATGCAGTACTTATTTCCAAGCATGCCTCTCAACCTCTTAGTGCAAGAAACAAAGCCTGACAAAATGGGAGGACAAAGGCGCAAAAATAGGGAAATATTTTAAATATTGCTCTTATAAACTTGAAACGTTGCTAGAGTAACAGGGTTTGTATTAACATACATTTTCTGGAGGATTTAAAGTACGAAACTCAAATGTATATCATGTGACTTCAAGTCCACAAATCATTCCAGTGATTTCCCAGAAAACCACAATTTTTATAAGGAACAGATCAAAAATATGAGCCAAAAATCTGGACATTCTGCAAAAATCTGGACAGCTGAGAGGTATGGCTATAAGTTTTAGGGCTGACAACAATATATATAATACACTGATAAGGTCTATAAAAATAGTATCTGTGAGGTGTTCTCTGCATATAGTTAGTGGGAGTGTGTTAACGGGAAATAAGTATCTTGGCGATTTTGGAGAGCAGAGGTGAATGATTCAGCAGCAGAGCTGGCATCAGTGAAGTTTGGAATGAATGACGAATCAAGGGAAAAGAGGACTGCATGGAATTTTTTGATGTTTGCATTCACCCTGTCTTGAAAACAAGGAAGGGAATACAGGGGGGCATTAGATCAACTGGGTATTAATTCTATTGTTTTTAACAAACCCTAAACTGAGATGACCCCAAAGGACTTCAGATAATGGCTTAAAGGAATAAAAGAATCTAGGGCATTCTTCTTTATTTTAATTTATTTATTTATTTATTGATCGCACAAAGCAGACATGTTGACTCAGCTTTCGCTAAAACCATTCTGAAACACATTCTCATGAGCACTTTCTTACTCACTCTTATACACACAATATTGCTATAGGTATTAGCAGTAACAATTTCACCAATAAATCATCGCATATGTTAATTTTCAATACAGACTGTTCTGACTGTGAGGCATAACAGGCAACTTTGTCTTACTACAATATAAGAGTATGTGTAAGGAGGTTATAACCATGTCCAGGGGATTGTCATTTACATTTTTTATAGAAAGTGCAGTGATACACTTGAAGGGGTTCAAGAACAGGGAAAGGACAGAGTGGCATTATCAGTAGTGACCCTCATGAGCTTTAATGAGATAGCACACAGCAACCGCACATGTTTATGTCAGCCCCTTTAGGAGAAACAGTTATAAGCTGAATGGGAGATACTATGTTGTTTGGGTTAACTATAGTGAAATATTTGGTATGATTATTCCACTAAGTAGTAGGTCTATAGTGGTGAAGTTAAGTTGGGCTCAAGTGTAAATGTTGGTCTATCAAATAGGTCTCGTTGGCAGTAAAGTGCTCAAGAAAGTGAATAGTCAGAGAAAAGGTGGAGCAGAACAGAAGGGAAGCAAAACCAAGTCTAGTTCCTTGGCAAGCATGATGAAAGATGGTGTAGGGGGACAGCTGTGGATTAAAAAGATCAGTGGTGAAATAAGGAATGCATAGGACAGCATATTCCTGGATTCCTGCACTAATGAAGTGTATTATAAGGAAGTAAAAGCTATAATTTAAATGAAACAGTTAAAGCCCAAAGTCCCTGAGTTGGTAATAGTAATAGTGTGTACCTTCACTTCAAAAACTAAGGCAAAGTAATAGACAGTTACTACATGATTAGAACTAATTGCGCCAGTAAAGGAAACAGAAAAGTATGACCTAAAGACAGGTAATGTTAAAGGATGGATAAGTCAGTCAGGCACAAGAAAACATAGACTGTCAAATTAAGGACCAAATTCCAAGTCATTCAGGGAAGGGCACAGGAGAGCCTATGCCATCCTGCTTTGTTACTGTGCATTTCATTTACATGTCCAACGCAGGTATGATTAAATCCGTGAGGGGGTTATCCCCAAAACAGTCCCTCACAATGCTGTACAAGGAGCTATAATCTCATTACTCATTTTAGTATAGTCTGACCCATGCCAAGGATCTAGCAAGTCCACTTTAAGTTGTTTGGTACCACAACCAGGGCTGGTGTTAGCATTTTGGGGGATCCCACCAAATGTCAAGTTGGGGGGCCCTATGCACTTCCAGTATAAGTATTACCCTGTCACTGCCACCCCTCTTAAGCAACCTTTTAGCACATGCTGCAGACTTTTAGAATTAGTACACACATACTGACCTGTAGGTACAATGCTCTCACATTACAACTGGTCTGTGTACCACACTATGTTGGCCTGTCTCACAAAGGGACATTTATAGCTGTTGGCATTTAGTTGCAACTATAATACATTACAACAATTCAATGTGCAGTGTTGGACTTGGGTGAAATGGTGCCTAGGCACTGCCTACTGTTTCAGCCCCCCCCCCCCCCCCATACACACACACACACATCTTCCAGTGCTTCCCTTTGATTCCTCCCATCTTGGGCTCCCCACACCATGCACATTATTTTTTCTTCCTTTTCGCACATGTTGCCTTAATCATAAGCTTTTTCAAGAAGCCATACCTATTTATATGCTCTGATGTGCATTTTAGTTTTTTTTGTTTTTTTACACAACCTTTTCATCCGATGATTGCTTGAACAGAAATTAAGATTAAGGAAAGAAATTAACTGTTGCTGTTCAACTTTAGTTTTCCTTGCATCCTTTCAACATACCTTTCCTGAGCAAGTCAGCACAGTAATAACCATTTAGGGAATAACTCAATTAAGCTTGTGCCTCCAGAAGTCATAGTGGTCACAGATGCTCTGAGGTGGATTTTACAGCATTTTCCCAGCCTTTTAATCCATCAGTGGCCTGAATATAAATTATGAGTAAGAAAAGAATTTCAGTCTTATTTTTTTCCAAGGAAGACATAAGTTGTGCCCAAAGCTTGGTGTTCGAAGCTGACAAAATAGTAGCTCACAATAAACTAACAAGACAATTGTTATGAGATACACAGATCCTACCTGGGAATACTGCCTGCCTCCTTAACCTCACAAAAAAAGACAGTCACTGCCTCTGCATCCCTCTGGTGTTAGATTGGGATGAAAACAGAGGTTCAAATCACCACAGTCATGTATTTCAAGTGACTGCTGGCATAATTCACTCAACATCCTTCCTCGCTCCTCACCCTAACCCCCAAAGGCAGCTATTTGTTTATGTGCCTGATGTCTGAATGTGAGTAAAGTAAAAAAGTAATGATTGTAGTAATGTATTCTTCTTTGTTGCTCCTAGACAATACACTGCCCCTACAAAAGCTATAATAACCTTCTTAGTACACCTCTGAGGTCTGTGAGAAAAGTACACCCCCTTATGTATGTACCTGACCAGACACATGCAGCAACTGGAATGTCTACTAAGGTTCATTATAAAAAGCCTTGTCTCTTTACTCTGTGTCATACAGACTTCTGAGAGGTGATCTCTGCTTGGCATACAAGGCATTCCTAGACCTGGTTTTGATAAACCTTTTGCACATCTACAAAACAAATAGCATCAAAATTACCAGATTAAAAGACCTACATTTTGCTTCAACATAAATAGGACATGTTGGAGATACACATGTTTCTCAGAGAATTCCCATTCTCTGGAACAGGCTCCACATCCATGTGAAGCAGAGCTCCTCCCTATCCCTATTTAAGTGCAAACTGGACCAATGGATGGGTAATCAGAAATTCACCCCTGGTCTGGCTCCTATTGATGGACAGAAGCAATCAGTTAACTACCCCGTATATAAACCAAATTTGTGAGCCACATTTAGGTTGCATGGCTAGGCTTATAAGGGCCCTAGCTGTTGTTAGTCTAGTATACACATATTAACCTTTAAAAGAAACAATGACCACACTGTCCTCAGGCCAAAAGCAAGCTATAATGACCTCCTATGCACACCACCATCTTTCTGTGCGCACACTGACATATACACAAGACATCTGAGCAGGGCTGGTTTTAGAATGAGTGCAGGTGAGAGAAGAGACCATTAGCAACTTTATCCTAATAGGGTCATATCACAGCCCTGTTCAGATAAAGAGCATACTTAGAAAATTAATGTATTTTTTCACGTTCCCCAACCAGAAACAGCTTTTGTAGGCCTCCCACATAGTCACGAATTATGAAATGCCCCCTTGTATCCACTTATACAGTTTGGGAAGTGGGGGCCACCAGACTCCTGCAGGATCTAAGTGTCTGACTGTTCTGTAATATATTTTATGCCTTACTTTTGAAATGTAATTACTTGTTAGCTGTAGTTTTTACCAATACTCAAAAGAATACTGTATGTGTCCCAGCATTATTGGATGTGTGCACAGATAAAAATCTGTGATATTTTTAAACACAAACACATACACACACTCAAAGTCATAGCAATACTAGTTTTTTACTTATTTCAATAAATAGCAATACATTGGGCAACACTGGTACTGCCACACCAGATCAGTAAATTCTGTTTAGCAGTTGTCAAACAGCAGCGGGGGTAAGTCACTTTTATTTACCTCATTGTGGAGTAATGCATACCTGTCACCATCCCTGATTTCACAGACCTTCCCTGATTTTTCTCCTAATTTTGTTCTGTCTTTTGTAA
This sequence comes from Protopterus annectens, assembly GCF_019279795.1. Taxonomy (NCBI): domain Eukaryota; kingdom Metazoa; phylum Chordata; order Ceratodontiformes; family Protopteridae; genus Protopterus; species Protopterus annectens. The sequence goes on from NC_056743.1 coordinate 683,020,846, forward strand.
AAAAAAAAAATAATAATTCAGGATCACATGCAATCAATAAATCTAGACATCAGAGTTTTATACTTCTTATTGTTAAAAAATACTTGTTGATGCAAAATGTGTTATTCTATTAACTTTTTGAATGAATTTGAACAATATTTAAAACATGTTCTTAATGTTGAGCCTTTATTATTTTGGCACTGCGCATAATTCTTTAGCAAAGAAGTTGAGAGTTATAGTATCTGGTGTTCTGACAAAATTTATAAAACTCCTTGAAAGAGAGAACTATCCCTGAAAATCAAAAGCATCAGCTCTTAAAATCCATGGTGTGCACGGAGATCACTCTATCTGGGCTGCTGATCTCTCTAGGGCTAACTTTGCTCATGCTCTTTATCAGCTTTAGCCTAACATGTTCATATCACAACCCTGTTCAGGTTAAAGAGTGTAATTGGGAAATTAATTTATATTTTCTCCTCATTTTCCCCAACCAGTATCAGCTCTTGTGGGGCCCCACACAGTCAAGGATAATTAAAGGGACCCCTGCAATGCAGGTACCTAAAGTTGGCTTTACTGGAGAGAATGTTCACCAGCAGGGTTTAACCAAGCCAGGGGCACTATGTCAGTGGTAAAATATTTAATGGAATTGTGAAACCTGTTACTTGAAAAAACACTGTTACTATAACCAGAGATATATTTGAATGTTAAAGGAGATATACATACGAGTTATTATTATTATTACCCACCTGATTTATTAAGTATACAAGATTGCTGTACTAGGTTTTGTTGGTTTGACAGACTTGTTACAAAATATTAAGATAAGTTGCTGTGGTTGGGGGTTATCCAGGAACAGGGGGCCCTAGCGACTGCAGGGTTTGTTTGATGCCTAAAGCCAGCTTTGACCACAACTCCACCTGCAGGCAACACTCATACTGCAGGCAGGCTCCAGCACTGCCACACAGGTGAAGACATAAGTCTAAGGGGTTGTCCTGCACAATAGGATAAACCTTTGTGGCAGACAAGAGACTTAATGTATGACAGGTACCAAGGCCATCAGGCATGCATTCTCACCATCCTCAGAATGTGACAGTCATGAGGGGGCATTATCCCTCCAGGAAATATCATTTGTTTCTTATTTGATTTATTTTACCTATTGTTGTCCAGGTAATCTCACTGGAACCAACTGTCACATTCCAGGGACAGCTTGCTCGGTCATATAGTACGCAGAAAGGTGGAAGGAATCAACCTCTGGACCCGAGGCACAGGAAGCAACACATGAATGTCTCAGTGCTTTAGTCCTCGGCCTGTCAGACATCAGTAACTAAATTATCTACACCAAAATTCATTCATGTCACTACCTAACTCTCTCTCTGCGACCTGTGCATGTGCCCCCCCCCCAACAATTCCCCATAAGTGGCTAAGCAGCTTCAGCTATATGTGAAATTTGCTATTTTGCAAGTTGTTTAGCTTTCCACCATGTACTTGCCGAACTACCAATTCCTTCTTATAGGTGGAACTGTTCCAACGCCAAAACTATACTTTGACTTCTCAGCTTTGTCCGTTGTTGAAAGATTGATTGATAGCCTTAGCCAAGGAACTGCGAATCTGGGAAATCCAGGGTATGGCTGTTAACTGAAGACTGATGGAGTCCTTGGCTATGGAATTGGGTGTGGAGTAATTGCTAGGTGCAGCATCTTTCACAAACTGATTCCTTGGTGGAACCCCAGTCTGAGAGAAATAAAATTCAGCAAAGCAGAAGGGTCAGGACTGCTGTCTGAAATGAAGGTAGTGGCTTTGCTATGGGACTTTCTTTTTCTCAACACAGAAATGTCATTAATGGTGGGGTGGTGTACTTGATCCACCCAGTGGTTAAAACACAGTGGCTGTAGATATTTGTCAGTGTCACTATTGAACTGACACCCCAAACACATCTGCAAAAATGAGAAAAAGGGGTTCTGTGTGGGTGGATGGATAGTGTGCACGACCTGGGCCCAAACATATGCATGTTGTGTTATCACGCTGCTAGAAATCTTATAGAGGTTACAAAATGCTTTAACTAAGACATGCTGCATGGCAGCTGTTAGTAGATGCAGGGTTTACAGTGTAAGTAGAAATTCGACTCAGACACAACTTGCACTGAAGGAAAGTCCATTTGCTTAGTATGCACACATGAAGACAGACACAAAATCATAAAATACTAGGATTAGCAGGCAGAAGCAAGAGCAATGTGGAAGAAGGATACCCAGACAGTTCTAATAATAGTACTAGTTGGGTCTAATAAAAATAATCTACAGTCATAATTAGATATGCTACCAGCGCATGTAACTCCGTATGAATTGCAGAAGTAGTCATTTCCGGGTATGGCAGGTACTGAGAAGAGCACTTTCGGCTAACATTTTCAAAGATGAAAACAATACTAATTTCAGAAACTTTAATCTTAACCTGATTTAAGAACGGATGCCATTCCCATCATTGTATTAGACATGGCGAAATTAAACCAGGAACAAATAACAAATTCAAATATAAGGCATTATCTACTTAGTAACTTCAACAAGAACAAATTTAACCAAATATATTATTTTAATCTAAAAACAACAAAAACAAATCCGAAACAAAATCGGTAATGTACGCAAGACCACCAAATATAGGGATCAAAAATTGTTGCTCAAAGAACTAAAGAGAACGTGCAAAGTAAAAAAAAAAAAAAAGTCTGCGGAATAATATATACTAATTTTAACTTATTTATTACATGGGAACCAAGTACCTTCTAATTCATGAAATCTTCACAAAATATAAGTCTTGTTTAATAGCAAACACATTTAAGATAATCTGTCTAATTCCACCATAAGAATATGTGGTACGTATAGCTTCTCTTTTACATCAGACAGCAAGGCATTATGGTTATGCAAATAAGGAAGTTTTTTTTTCTGGGTACAGAAAAGTCTCACGGAACGTGCTAGGCTTTCTTTACGTTTTTATTTATTTATCAGTCGATTGGTTGATGTTTCTTTACAAGTCTGATTTTATATCTATTAATATAAGATCTTGGATGGTAAATAGAAAAAAAAGGCAATTTTAAGCAGAATGATTTGCAGTTAGCATTCATCCTCAAGCTGGCTCCTCGAAAATTGATTAATGATATCAATATATTTCTATTTACGCTGGTAAAATATTAATGCGATTGAGAGACTTGTAAGCAAAGTGAACGATGTATGCATACCTCTCAAATGACCAGATTTTCGCAGAAAGTCCACATTAGCATAATATTTTTGGTCTGTTCCTAATACAATTTGTGGTTCTCTGGCAAATCAGTGAGGACTGAATTCATTGTATAATGACACATTTGAGTTTCAGACTTTGTATCTTTCAGAAAAATGCATGGTAACAAAAACATTTTATTTTAGCAACATTCTAGGTTTATAAGGGCAATATTTAAAAAATGCGCATATTTTTGGGCGTATGTCCCCATTATTTTTTAGTTTATCCAGATTTCTTGGGCTAAGAGGTTGAAATGTATGGTTCAACGTGCTTTAAACTTTTTGAACGTTATCAGTATGAGTCGTAACGTGCTATTTAATCGAACTCAATTAGTTGCCGCAAAAGTATCTAAATAAAAAAGCATTCTGTCACCAAGTCTTATTCTTATTTCGGCTTTTCCCGGTTAGGGGTCGCCACAGCGGATCACCTGTCCGCTCATGATTGGCAGTGGAGTTTTACGGTGTCGAGTTGCCAGCCCGACACCCAACCTTCCAGAGAAGGCGCGCACATGCCCACACTCACACCTAGGGCCAAGTTAAATTGCCCAATCCACCTACAGCATGTCTTTGGGATGTGGGAGGAAACTAGTACAATAATGCACCAAAATGTGTGTATAATTATGCACATACTACATATGCATTCTACTGCAAATAAATACACATAACCTTTATAAACACATATACATAAAACTGCACACAAATGTGAGCATTTTTTCATTTGCATATAAAAATGTGCGTATATACACACACACCTCCAGCTCACAGCCCTAATCACCTGATTTATTACTTCATTTTAGGAAATGCATTTTAAGGAAACATTTACATACGGGCTTGTAATTCTATCACTCATACATGCCTCATACTGTGAAGCCTTACAATTTTATGAAAAAGAACCACTGATTCACAAGGCCTTGCAGCAAATTCAAGTCCAAGTTGTTGTTGCGTCTTTCGGCTTTTCCCGGTTAGGGGTTGCCACAGCGGAACTCCGATCCGCTAATGATTGGCAGTAGATTTTTATGTGCCGAGTTGCCAGCCCTGACGCACAACCTTCAACGAAGGTACGCCCATTCACGCATGTCTCCGTTCTAGCGGAGAATCGAACAGGACCATAGCCGGTTTTAGGCACCAGCGAACCCTGCGGTCGCTGGGGTGGGGCCCCAACCACAGCAAGTTATCTTATCCTGATATTTTGTCACATCTGTAAAACCAGCAAAAGCTAGTGCAGCAGTCTTGCATACTTAATAAACTATGAGGGTAATAACTCTTATTTATATCTCCCTTAAAATTCAAAGATATTTCTGGTTGTAGTAACGGTGTTTTGTCAAGTAACAGGCATCAGAATGCCATTAAATATTTTACTACTGACATAGTGCTCCTGGCTTAGTTAAACCCTGCTTTCGGACATTTGCTCCACTAAAACTAACTACATAGCCAGCTTTTAGTCCCTGCAAAACCATGGCTGCAGCGGCCCCATAATCATCTTTGTCTGTGTGGGCGCCCCACAAAAGCTGCTGCTGATTGGGGAAAAATGAGGAATGAAAATGCATTAATTTTCTAATTATCCTCTTTAACATGAACAGGGCTGTGATATGACCCTGTTAGGATGAAGATGATAATGAACATGAACAATATAAGCACTAGAGGGATCAGCAGCCCAGAGTGACTTACCTCAGTGCAAACTTTGGATTTTAAGAAGAGCTGATGCTTCCGATCATCAGGGATAGTTTCTCTTTCAGGTAGTTTTATAACTAATACCAGAACACCTGATTCTATAACTCAATTTCTTTGCTTAAGAATTCAGTATAATCCCAAAAATAATAGAATAAATGCTCAGAATCATAAATATGTTTAAATATTTATCTAATTCACTTATAAAGTTACTAGAATAACATATTTTGCATCAACATCTATTTTTGGACAATAAGTATAAAACTCAGATGTCTGGATTAATTGACTGTTTGTAATCCTGAATGATTTACCAGCAAATCAGACTTTGAAGGATAAAGCAAAGTATGAACAAAATCAGGGAAGGTCTGTGAAAGCAGGGACAGTGACAAGTATGCATTACTCCTCAATGGGATAAATCTTACTGCTTCTGCTGTTTGATGACTGCTAAACAGCAGTGACTAATCTGGTGTGGCAGTACCAATGTTGCACAAGGCATTGCTGTTTGCTGAAATTAAGTACATAACTAGTACTGCTGTGGCTTATGCATGCATGTTGTGTGTGTGTGTGTGTGTGTGTGTGTGTGTGTGTGTGTGTGGTGTGTGTGTGTGTGTGTGTGTGTGTGTGTGTGTGTGTGTGTGTGTGTGTGTGTGTGTGTAAAAACATCAATGATTTTTATCTGTGGACACAGACATTATTCTTCTGTGTATCAGTAAAAATGTACCTAACAAGTAATTATATTGTAAGACAGAACATATATCACAGAACATTCAGACACTTAGATATTCTTAGAGCCTTGCCCCACTCACCCAGACTGTCTAAAAATGGAATGGGGACTCTTTATCATCCCCTGACTCTGTGGGGGCCCCCACCAAAGCTGTTGCTTGTTGGAGAAAAATGTATCAATTTTTTAACCTGAATGGTGCTGATATATGACCCTTTTAGGATAAAGCTAATAATAGCCTCTGTTTACCACACACCCATTCTAAAACCAGCCCTGCTCAAATGTGTGTGTGTACATACAGCTGCTACAGGTTATTATGGGGGCTAGATTGTGTGGATATTACATCTTTAATTTTCATCACAGTCAAACCTTAGGAAGTCATTATAGCTTGTGAGCTGAGGGCAGTGTTTCTCACAGACCTCAGAGGTATACAAAGAAGGTTACTATAGCTTGTGTAAGAGAGGTGTACTGTCTCAAATTTGAATATTACTGAAATCATTCTCACAATCACATACTAGGCACATATACGAACATGCTATGTATATGTATATCATCAGTCACTTGAAATATATGACAAAGGCAATTTAAATCTCTGCTTTTATCCCAGTCTAACACCAGAGGGATGCATAGGCAGTGACTTGTCTTTATTAGAGAGTTAGGGAGGTAGGCAGTATTTCCAGATAAGACTTAAATATTCTCACAACTACTGGCTTGTTAGTTTGTCAGCTTTGAAAATTAAGCCTTGGGCACAAATTATGCCTTGAAAGAAAAAATAAGACTGAGTAAAATGTTAAAAAATGCTCTAAATGCATCCCAGACCATCTGCTTGAGTTATTTTCTAAATGGTTATTACTGGGCTGTCTTGTTCAGGAAAGGTGTGTTGAAGGATGGTTGTGTAAAATGCACTTTAGGATAAGGAAGAAAAAGGTAACATGGATGGTATGGGGAGCCCACTTTAGTCCAGACCCAACATAGTGATAGTGGATGGCTTACTGTGAGGCGACAACGCTACCGCAGCACCGGGCACTAAATACATTGCCAAACACTCTTAAATAAGTATATTTGAAGAGGGACAAGCCTTTCCACACCATCTTGACCTGGGATTTCCCTCATCACATCACTGATCTCTAAAAATAACACAGAAGTCACATAAACCAAGAGGAAAAGTGTAAGACAAAACAAGGAGACTTTGAGCTAGCTAGGGTCTACTGCAGGGCCTGGAGAGAATTTGCTAAACATATGAGAAAAAAGGCTGATGGTGCTATCGTGTGTCTTACTGTACATGTAAATGGGAAACATTAGCAGATGCAGTCACCATTCCTTGCTGGTAATTGTCCTTGGTGGTGACTCTTGTATTTGACTATATTCCAGCATATTGTTTGCCACAAATAGTGACCAATAAGCTGCTTGGTGTATCTTAGAGGATTAGCAGTATGATTATATTTGTGGCAGTTTTTGTCCAATTTAGCTTTCATTCTAGCCATAGGATTGTCCCAACTATTTTATTTTATGGCTGGACAGCTGGGTTAAGTACAATCAGTGGATGCTTCTCAGTTGGTAAGCTAAAAGTTTAAAAGTGGTGACCCTATTTTGTTAATTAGAGTTGAAAGAATTGCCCTCTTTTGGGACAGGGTGCTGCTCAAAGCTTATACACCACGAGCTCCATGTGGGAAGAAGCTGTCAGAAAGATCAATGTTGATAGCCATGATGGTATTATTTTATTTATTTATTTGTTTTTGGTAATGAGCTTCTGGTCATTTAGATATGTGGATGTAGTAGCATGCCAGGTTGAGATAACTGGCTTATTTATATCAAAAGGAAAAGAGGAAGATGAGACATCAGTTATATACGCAATTTAAAACAGGAGTAGACATCTAGAGGGATTCAAAACTGTATATCTAAAACAGGCACTTTAAGTAACAGCTCTACTTGTTATAGAGTGTCTCTCAATGACTGGCATAGTGACAGTTCATATGTTCGATTCTCAAGCTTATGTCCTATTGGCCTTCAAGACGTCTAACTGCCATAACTTCAAGCTTACATTTTCTACTTTCTTCATGTATCTATATACATATCTGGATTAAAGTTGAAGACTGACTTCTTCTGAGTATCAGGGAAGCTTTTGCTATAATCTTGGAAGGCACCATGTAATGTAGCTGTCACTTTTTCTATTACGGATATTTATTTTTAGTATTAGTTTCCCAAATTTGGTGATAGCTTACCCACTGGTGCATTCCAGGCATAGCCATACAAAAAAAATCATATCAGAATTTTTCATGTGTCTCTGGGTTTTCCAACACACACACTAATTCTGATGCCTTGACTGATCTGTCATATATGAATGGGACAGCTGACATTAGTCCCTTTACTTGTCCCATAGCTCTGTCCAATTCCACTTCCCAAATACCAGGATATGTTCCAATGTATCATGAATCCTCTTTCTCCAGAAGATGTCTTGCAATGTAGGAGAGGTGGAGGAGACAAGAGAGGGCCATCATACTGCAGCTGGCTTGCTGATTATGGCAATGTGATGGATGTGTTACCCCCCAGAAACCCCCAGGACAACCTAGCTTTATACGGAACTGTGTTTCAGAGTACATTGAGGTGTGGCTAGGGGACTGTCCTGCCTCAGTGGTGATGTATGCCTCACTAATCCCCACCCACAGACCTTGCCAGTACTGCCAACTTCCCGCTCTTACAAGCTCCACAAGAAAGTAGGCAACAGCCTGACCTCCCCAATACATCAATTCCTCATCCTCCTCTTTAAGGCAGATGAGCATGCCTCATCATTTCTCTCCTTCCACATTGCCTTCATCTGGGCTGTAGTCAGGACTTCATCCTTGTAGACAATAATGCCAGCTAGAACCAGAGCAGATACTGCCATATCAATCAAACAGAGGTTATCTTTTAGTTGTTCTTCTTTCGGCTTTTCTCGGTTAGGGGTCGCCACAGCGGAACTTCGGTCTGCTAATGATTGGCAGTAGATCTTTATGGTGCCGAGGTGCCAGCTCGACGCCCAACCTGCAATGAAGGCACGCCCATTTACGCATGTCTTTCGAACGCCACTCAACTGTGGGGAGGACATGCAGACTCCACACAGAAGGCTGCATGTCCTCCCTGCGGTCGAGTGGCAGTAAATAGATTATAATGAGAACTCTAGGAATTTTTTGAATACTTCAGATTTTCTCATCCTATGAATTTTAATGAAATTTCTGGTAAGGAATCATTGATGTATTATTTATTAATATTTTATTTATTTATTTTACTTTTGTTTACCAGGAAAGACTGACTGGGCATGAATCCTATTTTCAGTGGAGGCCTGAGGAGAAAACCCCCACAAGGTTAGTACAGTAAATGCAATAAGCACAAGTTATTAGAGTACAGAACAAAAACATATGATAATACAGTAAAGTAATAATACAGTAAGAAATCATAGGATATACATACAATATAGTACAACAGTATGTGTGAAAATATACAAGGGAGTTGTTGGGTGTTCCATTCAGTTATTTGTTACATTCATACAGTGGTTAGTATAATAAATACAGTAATTGCAATTTGTTTAACTATGTAATGGAGAAAGGAACTGTTGTATGCTTGCACAGTAAGATCAACATAAGGTAAACACCAATACACAGAGCAACATAGGAAATAACTTACAGTACAATTTCTGGCTGGCTGTAGCATTCACATGCATCAAGATCAGCCTAGCATAAACATCAGTAATACAACATCGTAGGAAAAATTACTATACAGTTGTTGGCTCTGCGTGGCATTCAGTTATATAATGAGAGAACTTTTTACACTACTTCAAGTCTGTGTGAGTTCAGAAGTTTTACCAAGATTATATAGGGTTTGGTGGGCTATTGTAAGTTGGTTGTATGTGAGCAGGTTTGGTAATTCTAGCCAGGATAATTGCTTGAGAGGTAGGCAGTGATGTGTTCTGTAGGGTGAGTCAGTTGTGAACTTTGCTATTTTGTTGTAGCAAGTGTTTAGCTTTGTTAAGTCTGATTTGTTTAGGTTGATGAGTATGGGGGAGGCATACAGAAGTGTTGTGACTAGGTGGGTTCTTGCAGTTGTAGCTTTACTGTGGTTGGTGAGGAACTTTTTGCATCTATGTAGGGTTCTGAGTTTTTTTATGGACATTTTTGTTGTATGTGCAATATGCATATCGAATTTCATGTTGCGACCTATATTAACTCCTAGTAGTTTGATGTTTTGGACAGGTGTGATAGGGGTGTTGTTAGCTGAATATATTGCGAATGGAGGTATGGGGTCTATGGCTTTAACAGGATGGAATATCATTAGCTGATTTTTTTTGGGGGGGTTAAGTACTAGCTGAGAGTTGGCTAACCAGGTTTTGACAGCGGCAAAGGATTCTTGTGTCGGTTTCTGGAGTTGAAGGAGTGATGGGGCGGAGCAGATTAGGGTGGAATCGTCAGTGTACTGGACTAGGATGGCATGCAGGGTAGCTGTGTGAAGTTGGTAGGTAAATATGATGAAGAAGATAGGTCCAAGGATGGATCCTTGGGGGACCCTAAGATTACAAGTAGGAGGGGAGATAAGGAATTTTGCCATTTTACTGCCTGTTGGCAGTTAGATAGTCCTGAAATCATGGCTAGAGCGGAGTGGCTCAGCTTATGTTTGAAGAATGCAATTAGGAGTTTAGAATGGGAGACCATGTAGGAGGACTTGGAGAGGTTGAGGAAGACAGAGGAGATGAGTTTGCCATTGTTCCAGTGTTGATTTACAGTATTGGTAAAGCTAATAAGGACTGTGGTAGTACTGTGATTGGGATGGAATCCATGTTGGGTGTTGGTCAGCAGCTTGTCTGAGAGGAGATAGTTAATTATTTGGTAATGTATGAATTTCTCAAGGATTTTAGACAGGGGAGATAGAATGGCAATTAGTTGGTAATTAGACAGTTCCACTGAGTTACCCCCTTTGTGAAGTGGTAATATATATGAAATTTTCCACAGTGATGGGACACGTTGTTCTGACAAAAATAAATTAATTAATAGGGAGATAGGCTATGAGATGGCTTTGGCTGCAATTCTGAAGTGTTCTCCAGGTACTTTTTCAGCAGCTAGGGTTGTGGGTTTAAGTTTACTCAGATATTTATACATTGTGCTAGCAGGGACAGGTTGTAAGGAGAAGCGGTTATGGTCTACAGGTGAGGATGATAGGTTTGTCTATGTAGTGGGAGGATTGTTATTAGTGAGGGTTAGAATGGATTTGGTGATGTATTCATTGAATTGGATGGCAATATTATTGGTGGTCGCATCTACATTTGCAAGTGGGATACTGGTCTTTCCTGGTTGAAGGATTTTATTGATGGCAGCTCAGAAATTTTGTGGGTTTGTTTTGTGTTTAGATTGGATGTCCATATATTGGTTATTTTTGTCTGTTCTAATTTGTTGTTTGTCTTTGTTCCTTAGTTCCAGGTATGCCTGTCTATTGGTTTGTGTTTTATTGTAATGCCACAAGTCCCACGTTTTATCCCTTTGTTTTAGAAGAAGTCGGGTGTTTTTGGTAAGCCATGGGGCATAGTTAGATTTAGCTCTAACAGCTCTGATAGGGGCAAGGTGATTTAGAATGTTAAGGAAGATGTTGATAAAGTAGTCTACAGCACTATCCAGGGGGGATAACTGAGAGTGGTTTCCAATTACATTGATTTAGTGCACCTATGAAGTCTTGGGTTTGAAATTCTTTGTATACCGAATTTGTTGGAGTGTGGTGGATTTTGTAGGGATTGGGCATGTGGAAGATTTAGCTTGAGGCTTTGGGTTATAAATGTGATGGTAGGAAGTTACATGTGCTGTGATAGTGAGGGATGTAACTGTCATACAGTTTAGGGACGGCATATTGTCCTGTGGAGGTAAGAGGAAATGGTGGGATCCTATGTAGGTGGGCTACAGGGGTGGGTAGGGTTTTGGTACTATTTTGTTTATTGTTGATGTAATTGGTACTATTTTATTTATGATTGGTGTAACTGGAGCAGGGATACTGGGTGAGGGATTTATTCTGAAGAGAATAGAGAATATAAGTAGTGTGTGGGTGAGGGTATGGGTGTAGATGTGGGTGGGATTGGAATGGAGGAGAGCTTGAACTGTAGTTGGATGAAGCCAAGATGGGGAGTCGCTTGTTAGTTGGATGAGGGTTGATAGGGAGGCCTGAGAGGTATAAAGGCCAGGAGAGTGGGGGTGGATAGGAATGTGGGTAGGGTAGGGGAGCGGAGTGAGTCTGAGCAGAGTGGGAAGAGCCAGGTCAAGGTAAGAAATAGAAAATCTATGTGCTTATAAACAAGTACTAGTAACACTTGAGGTAAAGGTCTGCAATATGGAATCATTGCATCATTTCAAATTCTTTTATGTGGCTTTTTGTGAGGCTACAGAATACAGTATTTTATTCAAAAGTGAGTACACTGGGAGGATAACAATATACACACACAGTATTTCCAGCTGAAGCTCTCTGCATCGAGTGCAATTTCCCTTAAGAACACACAGAGACCATAGTCAGTCTGGGGCTGGTTTCACCCTCTTTCTCCAGATCCCCAGTAAGACTCCCCACTGGCATAGCTATAGAGTTGAGATCTCAGCTGATTGGCCAAGCCAAGACTTCCAGCATCCTCTCTGTCCAACCAGTGCTTCTTGTCCCTGCCCAAATAGCTGATACACACTCTTTGAGGTTTGATTTACTTACACACACACACACACACACACACACACACACACACACACACACACACACACACACACACACCTGGGAAAGGCTTGTACAGGTTTACTGACTATGCCCCTTTTTCCCAGACTATAAGGTAGTTATCTCTGTCACCAGCCAACTCCTTATCAGCTTTAAGGTCCTTAACAAAGGGTGTCCAATCTTACTGTGTAATATTAATATTAGGAAAAATACGTGACACAGGTGGAACAACTCAAAAAACACCAAAACCACCTTCTGGACATGAGAAAGAGCCCAAATATTCGATGGAGTGCAAGAACTGTAAGATTTATTGCAGACACAACAACCACGGACAGAAAAAATAAAATTTCTTGCCAAAACAACAATCTCGGTAAGCGCTTTCATCCTAGTCAACACAGGACTTTATCAAAACCAAAAGTGCTCGCCGATCTACAGCTATTAAATAACATTCACATTAATAAACCAATTAACTTTTAAAGTGGTAATCACATAATGAACACATAAAATGTGTAGTTAAAATTACATAGAAAAGTAAAATACTCAAGTAAACCCTTGATCAATTCACATACAGAGATATGAAAACATCAGAAAAAATGTATTTTATATTACAACATAGAAGCCCTGTCTCTTGAATAGGTACAAGAGAAATATGTTTGTTTAAACCTGGGGGGGTATTGGCATTAAGTAATAACTGCCATCTGAACTCACTTTTGTTAATCTCATTAGACTAATCCCCCCCATGCTCTTCTTAATGGGCTGTAGGATACCAAATCTAAAGCCATTTTTAACATCACAAACCAGTGTATGTTTATATAGGTTCCCTATTAGAAGAACGAAGACGCATTCTTTCGAATGCATCTTGGTCGAACTCAAAAGCCTGAAATGGCAAAATATCGAAGAGGCTTTTAAGTGAATTGTTTCCCTGGGAAAGAATTCACTTGGCCGCTTCATTACTTTGCCGTTTTCAGCACTGTAGTGCGGTCCCCTGATGTAATGTTTAAAGTATTTTAATTTTTTTGTTGTTGTTGGAACAGCGATTTTTTTTCCCTAGGTAAGAAATAGCTGTTCTGACAGTTCGAAATTATAAGCTTTCACTTACATAGGGTCGATAAATCACCGTTCACTTTTTTAAGCATTCGGTGATCTAATATAGACCTTTATATAGTGCGTTGTTGATGGTTTTAGTTTCAATAGCATATAGATGTTCATAAATTCTTTTACATAGGGATCTTTCTGTTTTACCTATGTAAAACATATTACAGTCTTGACATGCACTAATATAGACTAACCCTACACTATCACAGTTGCCCCTCATTAAATTAACTTTTTGAAGTGGGTTACCAATTTGTATGTCACTTTTGTTCAGTACACATGGACAACATTTACATGAGCCACAGCTCCTCATCCCATTAGTCTCTTTGTGAGTAGCAAGTGGGTGTTCAAAGAAAAGTTTTAAATTATGTCCAACCTTATGAGTGAAGATTGGTTGATCCCCTAATTTTCTGTGTACCTCGCTGTTAACTTCCAAGATCACCTAGTTTTTAGTCAGGATGTCTTTATCCTTCTGACCAAAGGAATCAGAATGGGTGACCATAGAATGGGAGAAATTCTGGTAGTCCGACCTCTCCCATTTTGTGTTCTGAAAACTCTGTCCCAATAAGGGGATAAATTTAATACCCCAACCATCCAGAACTTCTTTACCAATATCTTGAACCCATTTATCAGGATATCTTCTAGCCGTAAACATGTTTGTCAAATTAGCAAGCTCTATCTTAAAGTCTGAAAGCATAAAACACATTCTTGCACCCCCTGATCATCTGCCCTCTTACATTATTTCTGTTTATGTAATGTGGATGGTTACTGTCATAAGCTAAAAGGCTATTGGAATAAGTGGGCTTACGGTAGACTTTAGAAGTAAAACTGTTCTTGCTAATGTCCTTAGTGATTGTGACATCCAGATAATCAATTGCTGCCATGCTAAAATTATATGTAAACTTAAAGTAACTGCAAATACTGTTGATGTACTGGCAAAATGTCTTAACCACTGCTTCTTCACTATTCCATAAAATAAAGATGTCATCCAAATAATGTAAATATAAAAGCCATTTAGTTTCAAAACCTGAATCAAAAATGTACCTCTTTCTCCATGCTGCCATGACTAAATTTGCATACATGGGAGCACAGCTCGATCCCATGGCCACCGCTCTTAGTTGCTTAAAAAACTCATTCTCAAAGAAAAAAATAGTTGTTGTGAAGTATCAGATCCATGACATCTATCACAAAATTGTTAAGGGTACCCCTAAGTGCCGTGTGTTCTAAGAGGGCCTCTGAAAAGAGTTCCAACCCAATATCATGTGGGATGGAGCTGAATAAGTGTACCATGTCAGTGGTGGAGAATCCTGTGGTCTTACTGTAAAATTCGTGTTTGATTCTTAACAAAAAATCCCAAGAATCAGTCAAAACATGGACAATTGGATGTAGTGTGTTCTTAAGCCAAACGGTCAATAAATATCCCTAAAGAGTAAGTGGAACTATTGTTTGCAGCTACTATAAGCCAATAAGGGGGTGGTGAATATTCCTATGTACCTTGGGAATCCCAAACACTGTTGGGATGAAAGGGTGATCGCTGTGTTCTTCATTGATTGCCCCTTGGGATAAACTATCTTCCAGGAACAACTATAATTTTCTGTGAGCAATATTAATCTTGTTCCTAGAAACAGTCTCATATTTGTCAGTGTCATAAAGCATTCTAGCTATATCATTCACATAATCACACTTCTCAACCAAGACAACACCAGCACCCCTTATCCAGCTTCATTATTCCAATATTGTCTGTCTGAAACTCGTTAAAAGACACTTTTTAAAAGACACTTTTCATCTTCAGTGAGGTTGTGAAATGAACCCCTGTGGGTATGAAAGGCCTGGTAAATTTCCTTAGTACAAATCCTTTTGAAGTCCATTAACGTGGGATGTACAGGGGGGTTAGACAGGCTTTTTTTCTTTAAATTGTTAAAAGATGTCTCTGAGTGTTCTGTGCTATCATTAAAAAATAATTGAACGTTCAACTTTCTAATGTATAATTTAAATTCAGTCAAAACATCAACAATATTAGTGTTATAACCTGGGACAAATTTAAACATTTTCTTAAAAAGAGAAAAGTGAGTGTCTGTAATGTCAATGTCAGTATAATTATAGATATTGAATCCATGTGTACTCACAAGTTTCCCTTTGAAACATGCAATGACTGGATCTACTTGCACGTTAACACTTAGAACTGATTGCCTTTCCGATTCCTCCAAAAATTCCTCTGACCTTTCTGCACTTGCCCCCTCGGGGTTGCTGGATGACCCAAAAATTCTGTTTGTTCCTATTCTTATTTGGTAACATTTCTGATCTCCGTAGGGCTGGATATTCATCTGTTTTAAACATTGTACTCAAATAGTCGTGGCTGACCATTGTCGTTACCCTGTACATAATCGTAGTCACAAAAACCTAAATCAGTAACATCTTTAACATTTCTGTTACCATTGGCAGCAGATTCAAAATAACTCTTAGGAAGTGAATAAGCCTCTTTGTGCTTATAATCAAGTTCATCTCTCTTAAACTTCCTCTGTTTTCTCAACACAATGTCCTTAACTTGTTGCTCTATGTTATTAAAAATGCTATCATACTTGTTTTCAAAATTAAAAAAAAAATGTTATTCAAAATGTCATTGTTTAAAACGTTAACTTCTGTCAACAAGTCTTTAATTTTATTGTTGTTGATCTTAATGATAAAATGTAGAAGTTCAATACCATGTCTGTCAAACATGGCTAATAACTTATCTAGTTCTTGTTGCCCAACAATTAACCCGTTAGGAAATTTAGCCATGCGCAATCCTTTAGGTACTCTCTGTACCCGAATACATTCTGCCAAATATGCATTGTCTATCTGAAGACTACGTACCTTACTGAGATTTGATTCAAAGGTGCATAGTCATTGGTGAATGTCAACGGGTCTCAAAGAACGTTCATCATGAAAACAGTTAAAATCCTTGTTGAGCCACCGCTCAAAATGCAAAGATTTATTGTCCTGAGTATTTCTCCCGATCCCCAGTAAGACTCTCCACTGGCACAGCTATAGAGTTGAGATCTCAGCTGAATGGCCAAGCCAAGCCCTCCAGCACCCTCTCTGTCCAACCAGTGCTTCGTGTCCCTGCCCAAATAGCTGACACACACACTCTTTGAGGTTTGATTTACTCTCTCTCACACACACACACACACACACACACACACACACACACACACACACACACACACACACACACACACACACACACCTGGGAAAGGCTGGTACAGGTTTACTGACTATGCCCCTTTTTCCCAGACTATAAGGTAGTTATCTCTGTCACCAGCCAACTCCTTATCAGCTATTTTAAGGCCCTTAACAAAGGGTGTCCAACCTTACTGTGTAATATTAATATTAATATTAATATTAATATTAATACAAATGGCAGTTTGACAAAGACCAAGGCTATTTGGAGTTCATAGGTTCATAGGTAGGTAGTAGGCTATCGGCCCAAGGGCCTACGTAAGCCTAGCCAACAAGGTTCCCTGGCTTACGCCACCCAAGATACACACACACACACACACACACACACACACACACACACACACACACGTGCACTGTGGCCCACACAGTGTTACCTAATAGATATGCAAGTACTCTCAAAATTTAAATATCTCGACACAGATCAGCCACAATGAGAGGTTTAAATATATTTAATAATAAATAATAAAAAAACAAGAAAATACTCTGTATGTATTCACAGTGACATCAGAGTTCAAAATCACAGTAAATATTTAAAACAACATCGCAGGACAGTCTCAAATAAGTAAAGAAAAATATCTAAACTAAGCTTCACTATATTCATGTCTATATCTAAGAGAATTATACTATTCCCTAGTAACCTAATTCATTAGAGCAAGGCAGATTTGTGGTGAATGGTTGTTGTCAGGTCCAAGACAGAATACAGAATGCACTGTCTCTCTCAGATAGTTTTCAAATTAATATCTCAAATATTACTGCTGGGATAGCTTGTAGAATTAATTAATTTCTTGTCATCTGAATCTATCCCAGGTGAAATCTCCACTGCTGGAAGCTGGCAGTATTCAGCATTTACCTGTGAAAATATGTAAACCTCAGATCTTTGGCAGATGCTAAAAGTCATTAAACAATTGCATTCCTTCATACTTTCAGAGGCTGTAATTAGTTCACTCCGAAAACAATACAGAAAGCTTCTCAGCACAGACTCTGTGTCTGTAGCTGCAATGAAAACTGAAAGATACCCCCTGGGATTCATGAAGCTTGCGCCAGGTGCAGGTGTAGAGTAGGCGGAATAATGCCAAATATGGCCGTCGAGCGATTCAGGTACGATCCAATACCACGTGTACTACTGGCGTACACCAGAACTGTGCAGCCCTCGGCATAGGTATGCTAATCACCCCATGCGCAGTGTTGCACCATGCAAATGAAGGCAGATAGTGATTCATGAAGTGGGGCAGGTGTAGCATAAGCCCACGGAAATGTAAACCAAAAAACACGGTTTACATTTTCCCAAACAGAACATCGGAGCTATGGAAGCGGACCAGACTCGTGTATTACAAAGTTAACATATGCCAATGGCTAAATACACAGCCAATTGCATAAGAAAAGATGCACAACACCTAAAAAACAACATGTAATGTCATGTCCACAGTAACGCACAGTACAACCGCAAGGCATGTGTGCGCAAACTGGAACATAAAGAAATTATATAAAAATGTCATAAAATCGCAATGTAATACAAATCAGGTTTACACCATAATACACAATGGTAGGCATGGAACACCACGACCTAGGTGCAAGGGTTGCTAAGGGCCTGCGACAGTGTTCGGCGCGGTAACTATGAATTAGTAGTCAATGCCATGCAAATGAGGCAGATAATACTGAATCGCAAATGTCCCGCCGGATGAAGGTTGTACCATACGGTGCAGCACTATAACACTGAGGAGTGGCTCAGAGGAGATACATGACATCAGCAGAGGGGTGTGCCACCGTAGCAGTAAGCACATTGGAGCAATGCAAATCTGGCCTGGCCATTGCTAAGCAAAGCTGCAGGACAGGGGTGGGGAGGAAGGTATAGAATCGTTTAGTTGAGAGCACACATGGTGCCCAAAAACGCATGTGTACGGGGATGAAAACATGCCCGAAACCCAGTAATTGGATGCATGCGCCACGAACAATAGCAGAAACAGGAAGGTCAGGGGAAGAAAAGAAGGAAATGCTGAAGTAGGGTAATTGGAGTACTAATGAGCAATCAACACCAATCAACTCACGGCGGCCAATCGACGGCAGCTGACAAGTCTGCTCACAGAAACCTGCAAAACAGGATAGGGGAGGCATTGGAATGCAAAGAAAGAAGGGGAGGCATTGGATTGCAAAGATAGGAGACATGTCATAGCAGATCAAAGCAAACCGACAGTAGACCGGCAATAGCACACATTACGCAAGATACGCCAGGTCTAGGAAAGTACAAATGAAAGCAGGCTGCTGGATGCATGTCAGAAAATGGTAGGTGGAACGTGCAGAAATGTAAAGGGAAGGTCAAGAGGTAATCCACGGCAGCCAAATGTAATTCAACACCAAAGGCACCACAAAAGTAGTTCCGGTAGTAAAGCACATAAGATACCCTGTAGCTACGATCGTACATACACACCCTATGACATCGGTGTTCACAGCACAATAGCATAAAGTGTGAAAGCACCCTACACACACTTGTGTATTCCCAAACACTGCACCATAGGTGTAAACACATGGGGAACTTTTAAAATGTACATGTTGGGAGCTGCCATAGCTGTGATTCATCAGCATGTGTTAGAGACTGACGGTGTTGTGGAGGATGATGCCGACAACCACCGCAGGCCCCGGAGGAGGAGGAGAAGAGTATTCAGACCAAGGGTAACCTACCAGGGGCTACATGATCTGGAGATAGTAGAGCTTTAAAGGGTGAACAGGGACATCTTACAGCAAATAGTGGAGCTGTGCCGGCCACGCCTGAGAACCAGAAACAACAGAGGGGAACCCATCCCAGTGGACACGAAGGTATGTGTAAGCTTGCAAATACTAGCCACAGGTACCTTTCAAAGGCCAACTGGAGATATAATGGGGATCTCACAGGCATCAGCATCCAGGGTACTACACCAGTTCCTGGATGCCATGTTACCACATGCCAATGAGCATATATACTTCCCCCGAACTCAGGAGGAGTTGGCCAGCAATATGTGCCACTTCCACCATGTGGCACACTACCCGGAGGTACTGGGTGCGATAGACTGCACGCACATACAAATCAAGTCACCACCTGGTGAGCATGGTAGGCACTACATAAACTGCAAGGGATTCCACTCCATCAACTGCCAGGTCATGTGCAATGCCCAGGGCATATCATGGATGTGTGTGCTGGCAGCCCTGGAAGCTACCATGACTCCCATATCTGGCATGCCTCACAGCTGTATCAGGTATTTGTCAGGGGGACATGCCACATGGCCATCTTGTGGGGGATGCTGGCTATGCACTGGAGCCGTGGATGATGACTCCCATCAGAAATGCACACACACCCACGCAAGAGTGCCATAATGAGGCACACGCACAAACCAGAATCATCATAGAGTGTGTGTTCGGGATGCTGAAATCACTGTTCCAGTGCTTGGATACATCTGGTGGAGCCTTGCAGTACTCTCTAGGCACATGTGCCCACATCATCATAGTATGTGCCATGCTACATAATATGATCCTGCGGAAACAGCTGCAGCAGGGACAAAATGGTGAAGGCCCTCATAGCCCACCGCAATTGCCAAGGACATCACAGGCACAGAGGGATTCAGACCATGAACACACTGTGCCAGCCCCAGTAGGCAGATGGAGGCGTGCCCAATATGCCCATGCCTTGGCAAAGAGGGAATGTAAGCACATACTCTGACAGTGTAGGCCCCTACGGACTGACACCTCTCCACCTGCACACACAGTAAAATGGATGGCACACAAACATGACCACCTGTAAATTGTAATGTATAGGTGGCCCACTGTGTGACTCCTACATAGGCAGCCCTCAAACATTGTACACACAACAGCTATTGGAACATGAAATGCCAGCACCTGAACAGTACATGAGCCTATCAGCATATGGTGGTGCTGTGTGTACAGGTTCCCAGGTACATCGGTAGGTACACGGCCGATTGTCAGAGGCCATACATAAAACGGGGCAAACAGTGTCTGCCGTCGCCACAACATCGAGTAACCAACTGTTGCTTAGAGGAGCACAGGCAATCGTGGGAGCACATGTGTGTAAGCACTGTTCTGCACACACTCAGCACGGAGTCCCTGCTGCCTTAATGAGGGGCTCCACATAATATAATCATGGATGTTGTGTCAATGCATGGGGTGTACCCATGACAGGTATTCGTCACCCCAGCATGCTCCACCTACGGTCGTTTGAAGGTGTAGCACAGTATCGTGTGTGGCTCACTGTGATATACATACCCAATGCTGGAGCACATCCAGTAAACATCACATGGACATACAATTAACTGGACTCATCAATATGTAAACTAACCGAGTTACCCATGTGAGTGTACTATGGAGTAACAGCCGTAGTATACTCCACTTACAAAATGACATAACACGTGTACAAATCCCAGATGGCCATGTGTTAAATGCAGTGACCATCGTGCATGTTCCCGGTCCCGTGTCCTGCAAGGGATGTAACGTAATCCCAAAGGCACAAGTAATGCTTGTCAGATGCAGGTCATCAGATCATGTTTTGCACATGTTAGCGGGAATACGCATTGCCCACTGCTGGTAAGCGATGTTTAAATATGACTATATGCATATGCGCGAAACAGGGATAAGCTTCTCCGAATATTGCGCAGATCATGGTCAATGATGTCCAGAACAGGTGAAACCAGCATTATTCACCCCTGTACTAATAGCACCTGCTCTGAAGGGTAAAACAACCACTGCCAGGAGTAGAACATGCAATCATGTATAGAATCAGCTAACACTATTGCTAGCCAAGATGTACCTATGGTAGGGTTGCCACCTCTTCAAATGACCAATGTGGGACATACGTCAGATGTCTGCAGGCCAACACATACACCTGGCCAGTACGAAAATAAGAATTTCACTGTTTTGCCTAGATAAAAGCTCATTCTTGTAATGTTTACTTACTTATTCTGTTTCTATAACATATAGGTGGTTCAGATACAGAATAACTGTTTTATGCAACTATTACATAAACTATAGGAAATAAGTATGTTCTAAACTCCCAGGACATTTGCCATGTTTACAAATAGTTTGCAGGACACAACTGCCCAAAGAGGGACTGCCCCTCGCAGAGTGGGACAGCTGGTAACCCTAACCTACGGCAGGTGTGTAATGTGACAGGTACAGACACAAACGTGCGGAGTCCAGGAAACAGTATACACCAACAAGTACACAATGAAAGGTGTAGCTTGCCTGTCACTTTCCCCGTCAGATATATATATATATATATATATATATATATGTATGTATATGTACACATATATACATATATATAATACAGATAGAAAGGGCAATAGAGTGATATATGTTGATATATATGGATTCAGCGATATCTGCAAATATATATAGATAGGTCAACGACATTCATAACACCTTGGAGGTACAAATAAATAGGATACCACCAACTATGGAATGTGTAACATACCAACATGCGTAACCACGAGGATGAAAGACCGATAGAACACAGTACCGGAACAGTACAACTGCGAGTAATAGTATGATGATATGAAGGGACATTTAGTTACTGCTGCCGATGTTGCGGTCCACCTAGGTACTGTGTTCAGCTGTGTTTGTGAGTGCCGTAGTCTGTGTATGTGTGTTGAGGGTGCTGTGTGTGTCTCCGTGTGACTGTAATGTGTGTGTGTGTCCGCATCATGTGTCTGTTAGTGCCAACTCGGAGGTAGATCATTACGGTAGGTGTGGGTATAGCTAGCGGTAGGCATACGGTTACCACCTGTCCCACAGTAGGAGGGACAGCCCCTCCCTGGACAGGTGTGTCCTGACATAAAACAGTACAAAGGGCAAATGTCCGAGATTGTAGGACATTAATATGTCCCATATATAATGTAATAGTTGCATTAAATAGTTATGCCTGTATGTAAGAAACGTAAATGTTACATGCAATATGATAAGTAGCCAAAGTCCCACAACAATAGGTATGTATTGAGGATAAAAGTATGTGCTAACCTGTGTACTGACCGTGGCTATGTGTTGGCCTGTAAACACTGCTGTGTGTCCCGCAAGTGTCCAACAATGGCCATATGAAAAGGTGGCAACCCATGGCAAAGAGGTTCTGTTACCAACACAACCGCAATGACTGCAAATATCTGGGACAGAAATACACTGGATAGCTGTCACTTAGACATATCCCTCTACATATCGCTGCAATTCCGGAGGTATGGAAGAATCAACCTCAACTGCATACTATTTAGAAACCAATTAACAATGGCCCAATGTACAATCCCGTAACATAAGTCTACTAACTGATAGCTCTTTAATTAGGGACGGAGCCCACACACATATATATGGAATATGTAGAAATGCAAACCCCACAAACCTGTATATGCTACTTACACCCACCGACATCCCCCACACTAGAAACTATAGTAATACAGACTGTAATAGCAGCACAACCATCCAGTCAGTCAATTACATATGCAGAACCGTCAACATACCTTGTGAGAGACACAATTAAAGGCACCATGCAAAATTGCAGCCGTTGTATGATGGAACAAATGGCAATGTGACAGGTGTTGTTTGCAATAGTCCATTATCAGACGTTGGGATGACAGGTACACCCACATGTGGAACCACATACTCTAGCTGTCACACGCAATCCACGGGGGACATGAATCCAAAGTATACTTGTCTCTATGCATAGCAGTTGCAATTGCACATAACAAAACACAATACAGGCCGTCTCCCCAAAGGTAGGGCAAATGGGCAACGCCCAAGTGGAGAATCCAATTATACCCCACTGTTGCCACGTAATCGGTGAATGGAGTAGCTGCACAGCTGATATGCAACTAATTAGTCACTCAGGAACACCAGTTGGTGGGAGGAAACCACATGTTACAGGTATTGACGTATATAAGGATGACTTTCCAGACATTCAAACCGTATGCTCATACCAAATACCTGTTTAAGCAGTGTGAGAGAGATAGAGACGAAACTCCGTAACGATAACAAGGTATGTAGAACACTCGGTATGTAAGTTTATGTATAACATGTTTTCTATTAATGATTTACTGTATGTATAGCCTGGTTTGCATTAATTAAACGTGTCCGCAATGCATAAAGTGGGAAAAGGTATTTATGTAGTGATGTCTTGCTGAGCATACTAACGCTTGTAGAAACTGTGCATCCAGCAGTGGGCCACAAGGTACACATCACAGACACCAAGGGATACTACATGAGGGCTTTAAACAGAACAATTCCATACAACCCGCCGTCAGTGGTAGGGTATGTCCAACAAGTACGTGCCATAGCAGGGGATAGTATATGTTGATATACTGTCACAGTAGGCATGTGTATGGGCATATAACGACAATGACATGTCTAAGGTGGTCCCGCTGTGCAAGTATGCTTTGCATTATGGGATACTATGTGAAATATGTATAATGTATAGTATTGTAGGTAGATATGTCAGATATTCTACACAGCATAACAGGCATATCATGCATACCAAAGGTATCGTCTATTGGCATGTACAATAACAGGATACATATGGCTTGTAGGCACGGGACATTGTAATAGCATGATAGCTAATCTAACTGGAAGGGCTACCAAGTAACCATGCACAAAGGACATGTAATAGCTTCACAGGTTCATAGTGGGGTACTATGCAGTTTGGCAAGTCTATGTGTAAGCACAACTACAGTGTTCACACCAGTGGCACCTCTCTAGGGTAGTGTCCTGTGAACAGCAGAGCCATGTGTTACCTGCACCTCTGCACAGTACAGCCACTGCAATGATCCCTGGTGTACATGTGTCTCCCAACCACCAAGGGAGGTATCACATGAACAGTGCTACTGAGTGTCCCTGCGTGATGTACATAGGACTCATGTTCCAAAGCATGGTGAGTGTCTGGTTTGGGAATGTAACCCTCAAGCACATCCCAATCATTGTTGCGTGTGTGCACATATCCATGAGCATGTTGCTCACAGTGGCTTTTGCTTATGTCTCGTATGTGGAGTATATCCATTAATATTGTTGTGGACATGGGCCCTGTCTGTTCAGCAGAGGTCACCCCTGAGTATGTAGTATGCAAATGTGTACAGATGTGGTGTCCATAGTGCAGCCGCATACTTTAACTGTCAGAGCTCAATAAACGTCATGGCGTGTTAATGTTGTGGTATGTAAAGCTGTAGCTGTTGTGTAAGGTACACCCTAAATGGGGTGGTGTACCCTTGAATGTGTGTAGAAGTCTTGAGTTCAGAGGTACAATGGGTGCCTATGTACCAGCTACACACCCAGTACAGATAAGTGTGGCCACGTAGAAGGATATCCACGCCACAGTGGCAATACGGTAACTACAGGAGTGGGTGCGACATACGTGTGTACTACAAACATGTACAATGTGACATGTATGTAGGGGACTACCACCTATGTGATAGTCAGTGGGTGAATGGTGTAATGCAAAGGTGATGTTCATGCACCTTGTGTCATGCAGCTTGAGGCCATGATATTCATATCAGGTATCTGTCACAGTGACACCTGTATGTATGGAGTCAGTATCAGCTGGTGGATCAATCATGGTGCTTTGTATGCAGGGGTTTGTAAAGCTAGGCAGGGACAGTCCCTCTGTGCTAGCCTGTACCTCAGGGAAGCATATACTGAACATGAGGGGCCCTATGACTGAGGACTGTGGTATGCCAAATGTAACTGAAATGCAGTCAGTACTATGGTATGCTGCCCTCATTGTGTGTGTCCTGTCCATGAGCCACATTGCAAAACATCCTGAGAAATGTGCAGGTGGATGTGTATGTTGTCAATACCAGAATGGAGAACGGTGCTGAAAGGCAATGAGCGGACAATGTAGGATGTGTGGACTCCCGTACCATCAGCAACTACCCTGGTAACTGTATGAAAGGAGTCCACCAGGTGTAGGGCCCATGCTCTGGCCCTAACAAGTCCAACCCGGGTGGCATCAAAGGACCGGAGCCCAACAATGTCTCTGTGAATGATGTCCTTGATGATGTGCCCCATAGCCGTGCAGAACAGTTCAGTCAGGTGTGTAGGACTATAGTCCCACTTGTGCATTGTGGTGCCACCTGTGTGGAGTGTGATAAATGTTGCTGTGTGCCATTCAGGGGCCACAATGTCTGATACAAGGCTATTACTGAATATGGTGGCCTAGTGGGGAGATATGTCATTCAGAGGTTTGTGGACATCACAGCCTGGGACTTTGGAAGGTGACATGGGGCCAGTGTCCCAGGACATATAGAGTGCATGTTAGTACTGTGGAGGTGTGACCGCAGGGACACCACAATGTTCCTGCATGGATTGTGGCCCTGTAGTGAGTGAGAGGGTGTAATGTTAGCATTGAATCCATCCGCCAGCATGTTGCCAACATCACCTGGGTCTGTAATGTTCCTGAGTGACTGTTGTATGTGAGAGCAGATGTGGGTGTTGCCATCGACTACTGACATACCACCATAATGCCTTGTGGTACATCCCAGAATGTGTCACAGTAATGTTTACATAGCTAGTCTTGGAGTATGTGATGAGGGATCCTGTGGCCCTACCAAGGCTGACCAGTGAGCTACCCCACCCATGGGATTGTACACCACTGTGCAACAGCCACCAGCTGTTGTTGTACATTATGTCCATGGAACTTGACCACCAGAGTGGCGTCTGTTATCTGGTGTGTACCATCATGGCTCTGTGTGGAATAGCATGATCCATGCAGTCGTGTACATGCTAATGAAGTGCACTGGGGTATGTTTCAGCATTTGTATGTGCATCGTCCATCTGCATGGGTGTCATGACGTTAACAACCGCTGTCATAAGACGTCTGTAGTAGGTGTTGTAGTACTCATGTACTGCGTATGCCGTGAAGGGTGTGATGCTGGGATGTGGCTAACAAGGTTGATTAACATATGTTCGGAATCCACCAATGAGGGAATAACCCCAGGTGTGGAACACCAGTCACATGTTGGTAGTGTTCATGTCAAGGT
The DNA here is from genome assembly GCF_019279795.1 of Protopterus annectens. Classification (NCBI taxonomy): domain Eukaryota; kingdom Metazoa; phylum Chordata; order Ceratodontiformes; family Protopteridae; genus Protopterus; species Protopterus annectens. Next base: position 683,047,470 of record NC_056743.1, read on the forward strand.
TACTGTTGGTCTTGGAGGTGGTGTGTATGGGTTGATCCAGCCGAGTGGAGGTTATGACTCATGGATGTGCTGGTACATGAGTGGCTGTCCCACTTAAGTGTGGGGTAGTGTCAGTCACACATCAGTAGTAGCTCTCTGAGCCCCTCTGTCCAATATACCAACAAATGAGGTCTGGTAACTGTGGGGTATGTTGTTGAATCTGTAGCTTGTTACAGTGTGTATAGCAGTTCCGGACACAGTTAGTTGCACATGGAGCACCTCTGATGCATTGTGCTAAGTAACTAGCCAGGATGTGTGTACAACATAGTGGGATATGGGAACACCTCAGCTGTGGGTGTGCCGGTCCAGGTATGTGCCTGAAAGGTATGGTCTGTCTATAACCTGTCATTGCAGGTGTGCTCTGCAGAGCCTAGAGGTAGGTCCCAGTCACTGCAGAGATATTGGAGTGGTGCATTATAACGTGTGCCTTGCCTGCGTGCATCACAGAGGAAGATGCAAGCATTGTGTCACATGACCCCATGTCTTGCTTGCCATTTCCAGTTCTGCCGGCGACTGTTATTGGAAACTGTGCAAGACAGGCAGTATAGAAGCAGCAAGAGCCTTACATGTGATCTGTACTCCCAGGGCTGACAGGTGCAGGTCATCTGTGCCAAAGCATTGTGTTTGACCAGGTCACTCAAAACGGACAGATACCAGATGTCTATGGAATGACAGCAGAAGCATAGGCAACTGTTGAAGTTACACAGTAAGTCATTGTACAGTGGTATTTGGTCCGGATGAATGCATAATGCTCCCCAGGGCTTGGCCCACACCCTCAGGGCTACAAGACTGGTGAGCTATTGCATGTCCCTGCACACGTAGTCTGTGAAGTGGCATCTCAGGGCAGTCACACTAACATGGAGAATGACAGTCACATCGTACCTGGTGAGGTGTGGCATGGGTGCATAGGTTATGTTGCAGAACCAGTTACCCGACAGCAAGATGTAAGCAACTATCGCCTTGTGTAGTCTGCTGTGTGGAACTGCAGTGTGACTGCCTACAGAGTCACCTATGACTGGTGTGTTGTGTATGTTATAACTCCCTATTGGCTGTATGTGATGGGCACACATGAGTCTGTGGGCTATAAGTTGGTGATGTTGTTTTCCATGATGGGGGCTGCATCTGGTGCCTACACAGAGTATGGAGAGGTACTGCACAAGTTGTCCTCATATGTGTGGCCTGTGGTGGTGATCATGTGACACTATGTGATGGGTGGGGTGTGTTGTGAATGCTACACATCCCCACATGACTGTCCGGTGCAGTCAGGGTTGGTGACAGCATTACCCCCAGCACGGCTGCATAAGTGCATCCCCCACAGGCTGTAGTGTCATATGTTGGGAGGTGAGCATTGAATGTGTACATGAGACAATTGCTCTATTGCCACATGTACGACATATCCATCATACAGACAGGCAATAGCACTGGTACGTGACAGTTGGACATGCCTGTATATACAACCATGTCTCACAGGATATGTGTGTTACATGTGTACAAGAGCTGTTGTACCATAAGCAAGCTGGAAATTTTAGGACAGCCAGTGTACCTGTGGGAAATGGTGTGGAATGGGTGCTATATTAATCAGTAGCTCATGACATGCTCACAAGTTCTGAACAAGTGCCTAGCATGACCATACAATGCAGATAGGGTGTTGGATAATATCAACCCACAAGTGGTGACGACAGTCATAATGGGTGGCACCGCACTATAACCCTGCTGAGTATGGTGTGCATGTCCATGAACCATTATCACTGTAGATGTTAGCAGTACAGATGTACAAGACAGCATGGATGATTGATTACAAATACCTTTGTATGTCACAGGAGTGTTCTACCAGTGGCCTGTTGACAGACTCACAACTACAAAAGGTGCCAGAGTGACATGTGCATATCACACCAGTGCCAGCTACAGTAGAACAGGGTTAATGTGTTGTACTCCACCCTCATTGTAGCCCATACCACACAGAGAAATGTTAGGCATCTGTGTATGTAAGGATGTGAATGGCCATGACCTATGAGTATAGCTGTATCAGTGTTGTGAACAACATACAGAATGGGCTGTGTGGGTGAGGTGTGTGACATATGTGCACATTCTGATGGATGATATCAGCATTGTCACCGCTAGGTGAACATCCCTGTATCCATCAACTACCACCTAGGCTGTGGTCAACATTATGGACACTGTGCAAGGGATGGTGCTGTGCAGTACACCTCCCTGACTTGGTGACATTTCCAGGCCCCTTAGGTAGTCATACGAGGTACCCATGTCATGACAGGGTGCCATCCATGAGCACAGAGATAATTGGACAGGCATATACAGCACTGGGGTGACCAATATTGGACCACATACCACCTGTAAGGGTAATGGCCATGCGTGGATGGGCGATACCAGCCTTCACAATCCTCTCCTCCACTATGCAGCATGCTGTCTACCTTGCATAAAGACATTTGCTATGATGATAGACATGCTACATGTCCATATCCTGATCTGTAAGACATACGTCATGGACAGCCACCATCCTAATACTAGGATCGCCACATGCTGGACAGATCCCTGTGCCATACATGTGACATACACCTGCCATACCATGCAACCCTGTCCATCAAAGCTGCACATGTCATCCCAGTCATACATAGTGTGATGGCCGCATGGTAGATGTAATATCAATTGTCTGGATCAGTAATGTGGCACTGATGCACCTCGCGGTGGTATAATGGTTGTCTGTTACAGCTAGGAAACCTTGCCCGTACATGCAATGGTTGATAACCATCCCTGCGAATGACGTTCGACTAGCCATTGTCCCATGTCTATCACATGTGCAGCACAGGCGAGCCGTGGCAGGATGTTGAACAGCTGTACAGTGCTGTGTAGATGTATATGGCAAAACACATGCATGTACAGGTGTCCATGCGTATGTGTGCATTGTCACTGCTCAAGTCCATTAAGGCTGTGTCTGTGTTGATATGTGACATATACACAGCATCAAGGTCAACAGCATTACCGTGGACACATCCAGGCATGTGCAGATAGGTAAGAACACCAGTGCAGGCAAATAGACATGCCCACATCAAGACAGCATTCACATGGAGTATGAACGCTGTAATGAGGTGACACACATATATGGTGATGATATCTAATGCATAACGGGTGTGACGTGTGTGACACAAACACGTCAGTCATGTCAGTGTCATGATGATTTGCAAAGATAACTTTGCAGATGTACTAGATGTCATAGAAATGTATGTGCAGTAGTATCTCTGTACATCTCTGAAACTGTGACCTGTCACCATCATTATGTCTTACAGATAATGCCTCATACACACCTTCCAGCGTACAGCCACCAGGAGGATGATGTCCTCATCCCATACCTCCATGAGAACTATGAGTTATTGTTCAGCCATGTGCCACAGCATGCCCAGCAGCAGGACGACCTGTGGCAGGATCTACGCAGGAGGGTGAACAATGTGGGTGGCCATAACCGCACCTACCAGCAGATGTGCAGACACTGCATGGACTTTATACGACATGCAAAACAACTTGCCACTGCAATCGCCAGGGAACAAGGTGGAACAGGTGGTGGACCACCAGCCCAGCCGCCACTCACACACACCGAGGAGCTACTGGCCAGTCTGGGGACACCCTCAGAACAGCATCCACAAACACTAGCTGCCATCGTGGAGGTGGGTGTCTCCCAACCAATGAGCCTGGAGTTGCCTGGTAAGTCAGTACTGCACATATGGCTATTATATCCCATTTAGTTGCATGTGTCACTGTACATTATGTAAAGTAACAACATATGCAAGGTATGTGGACACACATGCTGCATACTACAGTATGCTACCCTGTGTATGCACACATGTGCATACTATATGCTATTATACAGGCAAATGTGTTAACATGCACAGTGCACCCTGTGGCTGTCATACAGTCATGGATAATGTTCACACTTCTGTGTCACCCCTATACAGGTACCTCTGGCTTGCCGCACAGACATGAGTCCATTGCAGGTGAGACTGTCATCAGTATCAGGCATGTTAAAGCGTGGATCTATTTGCCATGTGGCCAGTTAATACTTGCACACTTGATGTTCGTTCCAGTCACGATATACAGGCCGCATCACCCATCATTCACACAGGCCACCCATGTGCAATATATTCAAACGAAATGATACGACGACTTGAAACCACAGTAGTTGTCATTGCTACATGTGTGGTCAGCTGTGCATACAATGGTGGAGGTGTTCTACAATGGAGGCATATGTAGTATGCATTGGAACAACATGTGTGGTACGCACACAGTACCACACAGAGAGCTGTGATATGGGCAGCCCACAGGTGTCACCATTGTGTTATATGCCCCTGCATTGGGTGCACACATGGTGATGTGCCATCTGTCATGTCCCAGACACATAGTGTTCTGGCTGCAATATTGTCACACTATCTCATGACCCATACCCCACATACCAAACATACAACCCGTTGTCTGCATAGTCCTGTGGATGGTGACATATCTGACATCTATGGGTGTATGTCATATGGGACAACACAGACATGTGAGATAGATGGCCATCACACACATTTGGCCAACACATGTGCACACATGGCCATGGGGGATGGCCAGAGACACGTAGCCACACAGTAGATGTGATGTGTATACACCCTGTTGCACATTGTCCACACATTGTCCAATTATAGCCTTAGCTGACTGATTATACAGTTGATGTGGTACACTGGACATCCTAAAAGCCTGTGCACAGCTAGTGGAGGTGTCACTGAAGTCTACCATATAAGATCTGTTGAACATCACGACTGTGTCATAGCATGCAGTTATGGCTATGCAATGTGTACATATTATGCATTCTACAGCAATATAGATGCCTCATGATGCCATGCAATGGCACAGTGTCTGTACTTCACAATCTATAGCAATGTAGACGGCTCACACTACCCTCCCATGCTCATGCACATTTGCTAAACATGCATTCTATCTGTAGGGCATACAGACAACACCGCAATGTGATGCCCATTATGAAGCTGTACATGTGTCAGGACACCATTTTGTCAGACATGTATGCATGTTAATGCACATGTCAGCAGATTACATGTCAAGGTCACGTCAGCCATGTGTACTGTTATCCTATTCTGGTCCACATGGTGTATCACAGGGATGCATGCATACTACCATGATTGTGTGAACTGCATGGCTACTGATATGACACCTGCTTGCTGTAGTGTGCACCCCTGGGAGGTATGCTTACTAACACTATTAATGTCTGAGCTGCATGCCCTCTGCTGTATCACAGGCATGCTGCATGCCATCTGTCAAATCACATGCATGGTGTGTCTGTGTGTGTGTCTATTGTAATTTAGAGTCTTTCTTTGCATTCACAGGTGATGTAGGTGCATTACCCTCCTGCGGTCCATCTGATGTTAGTGTCCCCACAGATACTAGCAGTGATGAACATATGTATGAGGTACAGGCAGGGTTGTCAGGGGCTGAATCTGTGCCAACGGTTGCCATCCCAGCTATGTCCCCCTTTTCCCCGCACACAGTTCTGCTGCCAACACATACTGCATCACCAGTGGCCATAGAGGAAGGACAGTCAGCGTCTGTTAGCATGGAACAGGAACATGTGGTGGCTACAGAAGGTGTGTCTACACACCATGGTGTCAGTGTAATGACTGCAGATGTGCCACACAGGCATGTGGCTGGTGCTGCTTGTAGGAGGACCTCTGGCAGACATGCACCTGCAGGACAGAGCACAGCAGCTGGTATCACCAGACGCATGTTCCAGACTGTAATGGCGGCACAGGCACGTGCTGAACGGCAGAACAGAGAAGGGCAGAGGCTGCAGAGGGCTGCTATCCATACCTTAAATGACAACATCCAGGCATTGGCAAATGCTCAACAGCAGATTGCTGATGTTCTGGATAGGCGATTGGGTGACATGGTTGGAATCCTTGACCGTGGCATGGCAATCCGCAAGCGTGAGCTGTCTGTGCTGGAACATCTGGTAGGAGTGAGGCATAGGCCACGTGGACGTAGGCCAGCTACACCACCTAGTGCAGGTCAACGTGAGCATGTCACCTCATAGTGCCGGTAGCAGTAACAGTGCAGCTGGTGCTGCGCTGTCCACACCAGGACACAGCAGGCCATGTGGACGTGGCCCTGGACATTCCCAGTGGGGACACGGTTCCAGTGGACATGTGTCATCAGACAGTAGCCAATCTGTACCTCTGCCTGGTAGTGCCCGTGCAACCCCTGGCAGGCACAGGTCACGTGGCCTTGGCCGGACACAGTGAGCTGTACAACCTGGTCTGTACATTCTGGAGCTGTCAATAATACCCCGTGCAGGCCTCACAAAAGGCAGAACTGTGTTCACACATACACGCACACAGCAAACACAACTGTAGGGCTCCACAACACCCACATGCATTCTGAACAGACATGTCCAATCAAATCACCGGCCCTTACACACACAATGATGTCATCCATTGGTGCAGCCTATGCCCCTGGCAAACATATCACCCTGTGCATATGATGAAGCCTGTGCCACATCCCTGTCATCCACACCATCGGTGCAGGGATATGCTCAAATAGTCTAATGCACAGGGTGAACAGAATAGTGAGAGGTGTATGTAATATTACCTGTGTATGCATAGTGAGGGATGTGCATGTTGCAGTGGTTGTGTGTGAATACTGAGAGATGTGTATGTGACATAGGTTGTGTAATGTCGACATGCACCGGTCATACAATGTAGTTCAGGTGCAGCATGCATTGTGATGTGTTCACAGTATGTGTCTCAGTTACATCAGTAGCAGCATGTTGGTAATGATACCCTGGTTCCCTCCTATGGTGAACTTCCATGTGCCTACAGGTAGCAGTGTGTGCAGTCCCCCATGTGTAACTGTGGATTACTCACAGGCACGTATGGCAATATCAGCATGCTACACATACCCTCGACCTGACTGTTGGAAACTCTAACATGACACAGATGTCCGCTCATATACTGCACCTGAAGCATGTGGTCAGTGGCACAGGCTACAGTGGACAGAGACGTGACATACATAGCAGGACACATTACAGGTATGGTGACATGGTGCAGGGGTTGTACACAGCGGTCTGGCCAATGATGATGATGTGAGGTGTCACTTGGTAGCTGGAGGTCACACTGTGTAGCAGTAAGACCCTGTAACAGTACAGGAACATGGCCACATTCACAGGGTGTACACTACTATAACGCACACCCCATAGTGTTGAGGTGGGGACCCTTGCCTATGTGGTCATCACCCTCGCAGTACTTTGCACCCACACAGCATGTCACAGAGAAGGAACATGCACAGGTAGCCAGTATGGCTGAGACCTATGGCATCAACAGGGTAGTGCACTGCATCACCATGACGGGTTAGTCACCATGTGCAGTTAGTGATCAGTTCTCACTGTATGTTAGCATACACCCTCACACGAAGCATCAGACATACATACATACACACACACACTGTGGTGACCAGACATGTGTATACGGACAGCCGACGTGTGTGATGCACCACACCTGCTGACATCATGCTTCCCACACTGAAGTATGTACAGATCTCTACAACGGTGTACAGGGATGTGTAACAACTGGGACATAATCCCCACGATATGTGGCATCTGTGGTCACACATTCGGACACAAATGGCAGTGCTGGGAATGATGCACCTGCCATATGATGAGACGTTTGATAGACATGCAGCGGTATTGTCTGCATTATGTGTACCAATGCTATGTCTGGCAATTGTGCTGCTATATGCACACGGGAGGATGTAGGTGTTACAGGTGTCACGTGACATACAGTTGGTAACACCTGACCGCTGTGTATGCGTTATGTAAGCACCGTCACGTAAAAGTGACATAGTGTACTGTTTGCACATGGCATGGTAGGATGGCGTGTGACACAACTGTGAGCCACTCCCTGCACACATACATCTACACAGGTGGACCACCACTTTATGTACACACATCCCTCCATACGTGCTGTTTGTATGTCACAGTATACAGGTGTCAATGATGGGGCTGCATTACGACTGCATGTTGTAGTTAAGTGCAACAATGTTACAGACATCGGCCACTGCACATGCATGGTTGCTGCATGCACAGTACAGATGTCACATGTGTCTCCTGTTGCCATGTTTGTATGCATTGCTATTGTTGGACATGTGTGTTGACATACATAACACATGGACTGTGGTATGATATCACGTGTGTCACAGGGACCAGTACAAGGGTATGCATCCCGGTCAACATTGCTATCCCCTGTACTGTGAGCATTCAGCAGACATGGACCCACCTTCCATTTGCATGCGTAGCATTGCTTAGGCCACTGTTCTGAACGGGGTACATCAAAGGCTATGCTATGTATGTATGTGTTGTGTGTGCAGTCCATGCACACATCCACAAAACCACATGTATGACATATCCAGATGTGTGTTCATTGGTGTACAGCAACAGCCATGTGTCACAGCTGTGTAAGGGCCGTGGTATGTCTTGAGCTGACCTGTTCATGTATACTGGTATTGTTGCAATGCATAACACCTGTTGGAACCCTGTCGGTACATGTGTACTCTGCACAGTTGGTGTACACCTCTGTACAGCCCACTGGTCATGTGTCACATGGTGTTGTGGTACTGTAAGGCTGTGTATTGCTGCACCGACAACATGGTGATGTCTTGACAGCTACAGTGTACATTGCAGTGTGTACGTCTGTGACCTGCACCTGTGACAGCTGTGATGGCAGCTGAGTGTGTACAGGTCACTGCATGTGTGTGACCGTCCAGTGCGTGAGGACAGTTATACCTTACTGTGGCCTTCCGTGTGTACACTCCATCTGCATGCAAGACGGCACTTTGCAACAGCTGTGTGAGCATGCCCAGTATGCTGTTGTGTAGATGGACACACAGTACAGTCCAAGTATGCTGTTGTGTAGATGGACACATGGTACAGTCCAAACTGAGACCTTCCATGTTTACACTCCATCTGCATGCAAGACGGCCCTTTGCAACAGCTAAGTGTGTGAGCATGCCCAGTATGCTGTTGTGTAGATGGACACACAGTACAGTCCAAGTATGCTGTTGTGTAGATGGACACACGGTACAGTCCAAACTGAGACCTTCCATGTTTACACTCCATCTGCATGCAAGACGGCCCTTTGCAACAGCTAAGTGTGTTAGCATGCCCAGTATGCTGTTGTGTAGATGGACACACAGTACAGTCCATGTACGCTGTTGTGTAGATAGACACACGGTACATTCCAAACTGAGACCTTCCGTGTTTACACTCCATCTGCATGCAAGACGGCCCTTTGCAACAGCTGTGTGAGCATGCCCAGTATGCTGTTGTGTAGATGGACACACAGTACAGTCCAAGTACGCTGTTGTGTAGATGGACACACGGTACAGTCCAAACTGAGACCTTCCATGTTTACACTCCATCTGCATGCAAGACGGCCCTTTGCAAAAGCTAAGTGTGTGAGCATGCCCAGTATGCTGTTGTGTAGATGGACACACAGTACAGTCCAAGTACGCTGTTGTGTAGATGGACACACGGTACAGTCCAAACCGAGACCTTCTGTGTTTACACTCCATCTGCATGCAAGATGGCCCTTTGCAACAGCTAAGTGTGTGAGCATGCCCAGTACGCTGTTGTGTAGCTTGACACACAGTACAGTCCGAACGGATGTGTATTACCAGGTGTGTGGCCATGGCCAGTGACACCTTGAGTCGGTGATGTCCACTGTGCATGGGCATGGCCGTTGACATCCTGTATTGCCATGGTGGTCATCCAGGCAACAGATTTCCATATTCAACGTCAGGATGGATGCCTACCAAGTACACACTGGGTGACTATCTTGAAGGGTGTACTGTCTGTGGTGCATACCGTGTCTATGTATTGTTGTTGTAGTGCTCCGTAGATCTATAGTTGCCCAGATTACACCACTGCTGTTTGTTTGTGTACGTCTACCGTGGGACAGTAATATGTCTGATCGTGCACTCTCTATACAATCCCTGCCGGCGTCCTGGCCTTTGCGGATGATGACACGCACCTAGAAGAATGGCTCTGGAACTGCTGTGTTTAGTAATCTTGGTAGCGCGTTCTGTAAATGCGTCGTGCTGTAGTGTGATAGGGTAGTTAGGTGTATGTTCGACTCCCAGCTCTGGCAATTGTGTGTGTGTGTGTGTGTGTGTGTGTGTGTGTGTGTGTGTGTGTGTGTGTGTGTGTGTGTGTGTGTGCGCATGCTCCCGTCCACCTGGGGACTCAAGTTATGCTTTTAGATGCTTCACACCACAGTTATATCCTGCCGACATCTTTGCCTTTGCGGATGCCGACACGCGCCTAGAAGAATGCCTCTGGGACTGCTGTGTTTAGTAATCTCGGTAGCACATTCTGTTAATGCGTCTTGCTGTGGTGTGATAGGGTAGTTAGGTGTATGTTCGACTCCCAGCCCTGCCAAGTGTGTGTGTGTGTGTGTGTGTGTGTGTGTGTGTGTGTGTGTGTGTGTGTGTGTGTGTGTGTGTGTGCGCATGCTCCCGTCCGGCTGGGGACTCAAGTTATGCTTTTAGATGCCTCACACCACAAATATATCCTGCCAATGTCTTTGCCTTTGCGGATGTCGACACACGCCTAGAAGAATGCCTCTGGGACTGCTGTGTTTAGTAATCTCGGTAGCACGTTCTGTTAATGCGTCATGCTGTAGTGTGATAGGGTAGTTAGGTGTATGTTCGACTCCCAGCTCTGCCAAGTGTGTGTGTGTGTGTGTGTGTGTGTGTGTGTGTGTGTGTGTGTGTGTGTGTGTGTGTGTGTGTGTGTGTGTGTGTGTGTGTGTGTGTGTGTGTGTGCGTGCATGCTTCCGTCCGGCTGGGGACTCAAGTTATGCTTTTAGACGCCTCACACCACAGATATATCCTGCCGACGTCTTTGCCTTTGCGGATGTCGACACGCACCTAGAAGAATGCCTCTGGGACTGCTGTGTTTAGTAATCTCAGTAGCGCATTCTGTTAATGCATCATGCTGTAGTGTGATAGGGTAGTTAGGTGTATGTTCGACTCCCAGCCCTGCCAAGTGTGTGTGTTTCCAGCTGCATGACAACAGTACATTGCTTTTACAGTATTCACTCACCATAACATCCATGCGGCGTCTTTGCCTTTGATGCTGCTGTCTGCAGGCTAGACGTATGCCTGTGTGAATGCTGTGATCTACTAATCATGGTTGTGTGTTCTGTAACTGCGTAATGCTGTTGTGTGGTACAATGGTTACGTTTGTGTTCTGCTTCCGACCCTGCCACGTGTGTTGTGTGTATGTGTGTGTGTGTATGTCTGTAGTTATCTATATAGATATATATATATATATATATATATATATATGTATGTATGTTGAGATTAACACTCTTGAATGTGCTGCATTATCTGTACGTGATCACCCTGGATGTATGTACATGTGCTATGGCTCTGTGATAGTGCACATACTGTGTGCTGTAGTGATGGTGGGTTATACTTGTGTACTGACCGGTTATTGTGTTGCTGGGTATTACAAGGGGCATTGGAAACAATGTTAGTACAGCACCTATGCATGGTCCTATGCACATCTCGGTGACAGTCAGCAGTGGTTATCACTTTGCAGGGAGAGTATGGCTCATATCCGTATGTCGTAACTGACAATTCTATGCAAGTCAGGTTAACATTACTGACTCACGTTTATCCACAGGTTGTGGTACAGATCCCAGGACTGTATGTGTATACAGTGACAGGTGCAGAACTGGGTTAGTGTTGGATGCATAGAGGGGTGTCCATAGCCAGTAATGGCGATCTCTACAGCCTGGCAGGTACAGTCTGTGACTGTCCCACAATCTCCTGTATATGGCTGACACCTGCTGTACTTGCAGATACACACATCTACCACAAACAGCTAGCGCTATCACATACACAATCCCATTGCATCACCATTGGGCCATGCAATAACTGTTGTCACACACACACACACACACACACACACACACACACACACACGTACATGTAAACCGGATGGCTCAATGACATCTCTGGAATTGTAACACCACACCCTTTGCATATGATGTCATCTGTGCCACCACCTGTGATGTGTAACATTGATGCAAGATCAGACTAACCTGGTGCTGATGCACACGGTGGCTTTATTCCACTGTATTGATGTTAGACTGCTGTTAACACAAACTGAGATACTTCCAGGTGTATATCAGCAGGCATGATACATTGCAGCTGTGACCATCAGTGTAGCATAGTTTACAGCACTGTTAATTCTGATGTTGTATTCTCCATCCATGTGCCATTTCACTGATGTGTGTAGTATTGACAGCATGTGTGAGTGTGCAGTATGTGTGTGATGTGTGTAGTACACATGTATACATACTTACAAACACGTACACTGGCATACACGACATTACACGGGCTTCACCATTCGTACAGTAGCCTACTCATTCTTCAACATGCGCACACAGGCTGACACGCGCGCACACATGCGTACTCGGGCTTACTGGTGCGCACTGGAGCAGACACACTGTGGGCAGGTTTGCAGGTAACATCGCTGGTATCCATGGCATACACCGTCAGTCTCCTGACTTACCTAGGATACCTCCTAACACATCTCTTCCACTGAGTACTGACAGCAAACATGTGACACTGTTCCGGTAAGTGTACAGTGTTTTATACATACACACTGATGTTGTCACCTATCTTGTACTCTACTCGTCCCCTTATCTCACACTACACTGTAGAGGCTTAGGCCCATATGGCATGACATGTTGTGCTTCACTATCCTCAGCCTCACTTGCATCAGATTGCCTACAAATGCTTCGTTGCTAGGCTTAAAATGGCTCGCAAGGGCAGTTAGCTTAGTACTAACCTATGAACATCTCAGGCAGAGGGCTTCCACACATGACAACCAGTATGCAGTAGCCATGTTGTCTCCAGCTTGCCATTCATCTGCATAGCGTACTAACATCTAACTAAATCTACATTTTTATTGTATATTAGACATATTTGACTTGTTTTGAAGCTCAGTGCGTTCCCGTGGCGCTGCGCTATGCTTCCACACTGGAGATCGGGGGAGGGCAACTACAGTTTTATTGATATCCACTGGACAATAATGCCACTGGCCTTAGATTTGGATAATGGCATGCTTCTTCCACTGTGCAGAACGTTAGTCGCCTGTCATCCGGGTACATTTCTGCACATAACCCTGCTCTTGCATGGACAGCTGACTGTTTCATGTATCACATATTTGTATAGCTTTCACATACAACTGGGGTATGTTGCAAATGCCAACATTGTCTGTGCAACGTTCATGTTACGGGCAGTCTTACATGCCCCTACAGGAGTTTGCTGAATAGCTTGGCAGACATCTTTCCTTGCTGTACTCTCACTGTACTTGTACATGCCAGAGGCTTTGTGTATCATGGCCTAGGCTTTGCTGTGTGTTATGTCTATTTGTGGTGTGTGCATGGCTGTGGGTATGTCCCACTGCCATCATTTGTACAGGTGACAGCCCTATGGGTACTTCATGTAGACTGCTGTGTCATTTGACATGTCAGCACATACCTGCGGCCAATACTGAGCATCCTACTGCAGCGCTTTTCATACCTTCTGAGTTATGTTGCAGCCGACAATGCTGTTTCCTTAGACATGTATCCGTTTCTGATCATACCTCTCAACCTCCTAGAGCAACAATGTGGACAAAGCCTAAAATGATGGCGGGACATATAGGGGCAGATTTTAAATATTGCTCTTACAAACGTAGATAGTTGACAGAATAATCGGTTTTGCAGTAGTATGACTTTTCTGAGGATTTGGAGTCTTAAACTCAACTGTTTGTCATTATTGAATGACATCAGTTCTTGGGTATTTGCCAGAAAGGTACAGATTTGAAGACGAACACACCAAACATATGGGGCATAACCCTGCACATCCTGCATAAATCTGAACAGTTGCGAAGTATGTTTCTGATACAGGATATCAATTTTCTTACACCAATATGCACAAAGTATGGAGGCATCACAGGACAGATGCCATTACATTTATATTGCAGGACACACCCACCCAGAGGGTTGTATTCCTCACAGATGCCAACAGGTGCTTATCCGCACTACTTATTCTATCATGTACCTTATGTGTACGCCGGTATTTGTGCTTTACGTCAGTGGAAGTGCTCACGTACGAGTATGGGGGACTGGCCACTGTATCGGTGACACTGCATGACACCCTGAGGGACACCTGTCTTTTGAGTCTATTACCTTCCACATTGACTTTCGCAGGGCATACGTTGTCATTAACATATGTCGAGGTACATGCTTTAGACTTGTTCATGTTTTGTTATTTCTCCTGACGTCTTTCTTCTCACCTGTCCACCTAGTATCACTAGTTATGTTCCTTTATTTAGGACAGGTTACCTTAATACCTCTCACCTGTACACATTATGGGTAAACGACCTGAGGTTTGACCTATGATCTTGTTACATTTGTCATAATATTGTGCATTTCTGGTAAATTACTGGCAAGGCATTACGGACTGTGCAGTTAGATGATAATGACTGACATTTCTATGTCATGATTAGTAACCCTCATAACATTCGTATTCCTGACTACGCCAGTATTCTATCAATGTTCTGACTTTGTCTGGGGTATATCTAATATAGTCCCTATTTGTATTTCATATACTATGCCTTAGTGCAGCTGTCTTATTCTGACAGTTTGGCAGGTATGGTTACCATCTTGGTCGTACGCATGTCCATCCATGATAATCACCTACATGACACTGATATAGGTCCCTGCATATTCCCACAATGGTTTACACAATATCCAGTAGATGGTTTGACCAGTTATTGAGAATATAGGCGTGTGCTATACCCACATCACTCCCACGGGGCGGACCTAATAAATCTGTGCCAACCAACACCTAGGCCCATTTCTGCATACCCATGATTCCCATACCTGACACCCCTCCACAGTACCCATTACACATGTTTATTGTGAGCGGTACTAAAGTGTGGAGACACTTATAAGCACTCCCCACTCTCCGGATATCAGGTCGTACGTCATACATTCTATCGACACATGTGTTATTACCCTTGCACCTGCTACTGTTGCATGTACAGCTATATCGTATTTGCTGGGAACACTTCTTTTGCGTCAATGACGGTTGACACTACATATGGATCTATTTTTGGGGTCCTGCAATGGACACCTATATTCATGTTTAAAGTGTAGAACTTGCCGGCCTGTCACACTGGTACTTTCCGGCCAATGGTTTGGAAAGCGGCAGTTTATTCACCTTTCGTGCATGTCTGTTTGTCTACCCATAATAGCTATACCGTGGCCTATTTATGTACATGTGTTATATCTACGGGACATATGTTTGTTGTGTATACATATATACATGTACATTCCTCATTTCATAATTTGCTTTGGTTTACGTCTGTAGATTATGTGTATACACATATATCTATATCCATACCATACCTTTCAACTGTACAGATTGTCGCAGAATGTACAGCTGGTTGCCTCTTATCTTCGGTGTGTTTTTCATAACCTTGTGTCTATCTGGCAATTTAGTGGCATTTCATTAAAGACTGACGTTGGGAAATAATGGCAAGCAGTTCAGGTTAAGACTGCATACCCTTCAGAGAATCCATGCTACGGACACACCTGTTATTCTATCCACTTTCTATGTTTGTTCTGGCACATATCTGGGGATTGTCCCTATTTGTACCAGTAGTTTGCATGGCTTTGTCCGGTTTCATACTTTACAGGGTTAACAGGTTTGAGCCATGTATATATAACGTGGAGGAAGCAGCATTCATTTGCTATGCTGTGAGCGGATCACACACGCGCAAGCGCACTTGCATATACATGTTGTGGGTTACATATGTTTAATAGATATGTGTGCTTACGCGGCCTTTCATACTTCTGACCGTAACACTTACATATCTGTAGTCCGGTTTACGGACTGATGTGAAACACACGGTTCACCTTTACGTATTTAACTGTGTGTACAGCTCGAATGCATTCATTACACTTTAAAGGGATATGTGCAGTGGTCGTAGGTCAACCGGGACTGCATTCATGTTGGACGGATGCCGGAAAAAGTATTCTGTTGCTGTTGTGCCTCATTGATATGCATACCCATAGTACTTAGCTACATCAACATACGCCTCACCGCTTCACTTATGACACAGGCATCCATTCTCCTGCTGAGAAAAACGCGGTACTACATATTACACATTCCCTATTGCCTACTGCTGTGGACCCCAGCTGCATTGTTAATCACTCCAAGGATATGCAGAACACCAGGGCATATAGTCGTATCACATACAGGTCTCTGATTGTCAGGGTGTTCATGTAGTGATCTGAGTATAGGCTTGTCCGCCTGGTGAACGGAACTTCCCTGGCCGAGTTCAAATGTCAGATGAAGCATATGGACATGGTGTTTCTCCCTATTATGAACATTTTACCTGTATTTATAGACACAGGTGTTTGGGCACCTGTCAGGAGCTTATTCTGTTGGCAGTACATATTATGGGTGGGGTTGTTATGGTCCATACTCCACGGTGGGGGGGGGTTCCCATTCACATTTGACTATTACCTGTATTCATTCATACGGGGATTATTATCTTGGACATGATGTGACTACAGGTATGCAGTTGTACATTAAACAACTGTGATGGGTTGTTACTGTAAATATGTACGGACCATACCTCTCAACCTCTTAGAGCAACAAATCTGCGCAAACCCTACATGATGGGGAGAGTAAGAGGGACACATTTTAACTATTGTCCTTACAAGCTTACCTTGCTAGAATACTAGGTTTTGCATTATCATGACTCTTCTGCGGGATGTGGAGTCTTATACTTAATCCTCATTATTTTGTGACATCAATCCACACCTATTTACCGGACAGACGCAAATTGTTGGAGGCACACAATAACAATATGAGCCAACACTCTGGTCATTCTGCGAATATCTGGACAGTTGAGTGGTATGGTACGAACCTCTGTAATACTCTGTTGTGTTCTGGCACAGCAGTAGCTTGGCATTAAAGACAGAAGTCGGAACGTGCTGGCAGACAGTTGAGTTTCAGACTTCATACTCTGGACATTAATGCCATTGTGCAAACTGTTATTCTATAATATTTTTATGTTTATCCATCCACATGGATATATTCCTGCTTGCACCTGATATACATTCTAGGGATCGCACTCCTCTGAGCTCTCCATACTCCTGCTCCTCTCTACCCTCCAGCTTAACCAGACTTAGCTGGCACTCACTTGACTCCAAGTATGTAATTGTTGTACATATCTGTATTACCACTACAAAAATCTGGATTTGCACTTATTGTCTTATTATGCACATTTTATGTATGTGTATTTCCTGACTGTATGACTTTTACTCTTGTATTATACCTTTAACATTATGTAGCCTTTATTTCCTTGTATTGCTTGTGGAGCTTTTCTCCCCGGGCCTCCACTGTAACTGGGCACTTTTTGGCCCAGTGGACTTCCCAGGTACTCAAACTGCACACATAAATGAATACATTCTAACAGCTATCTTTGCAAATTGTACCTGCTTTTGGACCTTTGTCTCACTTGTATTCACGGCTCTGTCCAGATATCTAGCTCACACAGTTTGTCAGGTATGGTCGGTCACGCCTGCACACAGTAAGTATCCCTCACACTTCATCAGGGTTATCCTGTTAATGTCGGGTGTCTTCCTCACCCTTCTGCCGTTTGCCACTATGTGAATGTGTGCAATATATTCTCCCGCCTATTTGTGTCGGGACACGTGCGTCACTGGAAGGTGTTTTATCCTGGGTACTAGGTTATGCATGACCACTCAGGTCTGGACAGTGTCTTGGACCTCTACGTCACGTTCTGACTTGTGTCCAGATATCTACAGGATTGGACATCTTGTTGTCATACCCATTCTACTATTTACACAGGTTACTTATCCCGTAAGGGATATTCCAAAAATTGGACCAGTCCAAAACAAAACCGATATCGAAAAGTATTTTGGCTTTATGAAAATGTGCAGGGGGTTTAACATGCAGGGAATACATGGTTTGCAATCCTGACACTGCCTAGGGTGACAATACCTGCTACATATGCGTAGGGCTCACTATGTGTAGCTGTGTCTGCAACGAACCAGTAGGCCAAGTACGGCTGGATTTGGTGGACGTTCTGTTATGGGGGTGGGTTGTGTGATGTGGAGGGTATGCTGGGTAGGCCATTATGCAGCCAGGTGTGTTGCATTTGTTATGGCCAGTTCCATCAGGACCAACCTGTGGGTATGTGATGGTGACAAATCTATACATTTGTATCACACATTTCCATATTCTTATGTTTGTGGGATTGTGTTCTACACTATGGCCTATCTGCTTGTCTTGCAGCTGTTTCTCCATGTGATTGTGGTTCTGTCCACGTCACCTGCTGCCCCGTCCTACACCTCTGGTTCACCTTTTCTGCATACGACACAGTATCGCCTTTGCGGATTTTACCATTACCCATCCACCCCTCACATGCAAATTCCTCACACCCGATAGCTCACTACTTTGGTTGTTGGCCTATGACATGGCCAGAGTAGCACATTGACTACCCTACAGGTGTCGAGTACCTTTATGGTTGTGTGGACTACCCTGCAATGTTTGCTTTCCACGTGCTATACCTCACGCACATAGGTACACACCCATACTTCACTTTCATTACTTGGTTGGTATACCCGGGTACTACCCATTCGACTGTGTCACATACCAGTTTGGCTTCTACCGCTGACTTCTGGGTTTTGCAGACCTGTTGTACTCATTGGTGGGATGGCACCTTTTCCTATGTCCATGCTATGCCTTCCACATATCCGACTGTTGTGGACAATGCCTCCCCACAGTCTACGGTACTGTTTTCACCCTTTCAGTTGGCTACAGTGTAACATTTGCAGTGAACACAGCACATTTTACATGCCGACACATACCCACGGTCAGTTCGGCAGATAGAACTTACAACTCTTGCCTATATATAAGCTTTAGTCTTGTAGCATTTCGGTGGCTTATTCTGTTTCTTATGACATTTATGTAATATACGTGCGGAGAACAACTGTTTAATGCAACTATTACATGACGTCTGAGGGATAATTATGTCCTATAATCTCTGGACGTTTGCCATGTTTACAAGTTTGTGTCAGGACACATCTGCCCACAGAGGTACTGTCGCTTGCATAGTGGGACAGGTGGTATTCTTAGTTGACGGTACGGATCATGCTGTTCCTTTCGGCCTACATGTGTCCTTATTGTTGTAGCTTTTTCTATGCTCCTGTTTCGTTTACATGTGTATTCTATTCCCTATCACATTTGTTATGTGGAATACGGACATACCTTTTGTATGTGACTATTACATCCCTTGTGGGATATGATTCGGACATATGGTCACTACATACATCTGCATTTCTCCTCGTGTATTTTGTTATGGACACATCTGCACAGCTATGTACCCTCCCTCACATTATGGGTCAGCTGGTGACCATCTCCATTGCGCTGGAAGTACCTCCTGGCAGCGCCCTAACATATGATACATTTTACTTCCACATGGTATAGCTATCAACACTACGTTGGACTATGGGCACACAGTTTTCCTGTCCTTTGTTCGAGGGTAGGGACCCGTTATTCACTTCTGTGCATTTGTGTTTGCTTCTTCATTTTCTGTTCGCAAGGACTATCTTGCATGCCTTGTGTACATTTCAGTCTCCATGGACACTGATAGGTGCGATTACTATTGCAGGCGGAATATAATATTCAGCAGTTTAGGTTGCTCATCGACAGCTGACATTAACACGCCTCCCTGCGCAACTTCGATACGCCCCATGCAGTCACGCACGTTTCCCCATGCACGTGGCTGTGGTGGATGCGCGCCTTCATTACTATGCATATGGCGCCACTACTCCATATCTACGCCACAGCCGGTGCAAGCCTTATGCCGGCCTTGTGCCAAGCTTCACGAATCCGGGGGACCATCTTTTATTGTGTAGCCGTAATTTAATTTCAGCTATTTTTCTGAAGTTAACCTCCTGTATTCCAGTTTCCACTGTTAAAATATATAAATTTAAACAGTTAAAATAGTGCATGTGCATTTCTGTTCTATTCCTGTAGAGCACATTGTGGTTACATTTCAAACAGCACCTTATAAAAACATTTTCAACACACATTTCTGTATCAGCAGTTTGATATACACATGACATACAGTTCTAATACATTTGTAACACAAGCAACTTATATAAATCATTCTTCTTCTTCTTCTTTCGGCTTTTTCCCAGTCAGGGGTCGCCACAGCAGATCACCTTGTCCGCACATTGAATGGCAGTGGAGTTTTACGGTGTCGAGTTGCCAGCCCGGCGCCCAACCTTCCACAGAAGGCACACTCACACGCACACCTAGGGCCAATTTAGAGTGTCCAATCCACCTGCAGCATGTCTTTGGGATGTGGGAGGAAACCGGAGCACCCGGAGGAAACCCACGCGACCACAGGGAGGACATGCAGACTCCACACAGAAGGCACCCCAGCCAGGGATCGAACCGGAGAACCACTTGCTGTGAGGTGGCAATGCTAACCACTGCACCACCGTGGCCACCCAACTTATATAAATCATTGATATTCACAAATGACATATAATTATTTACAAAATTCCAGATAGCTGTGCTGGCAGTATCCCATTTGTCACAGATGCATACCGGTCAAAGTTTAAATTGTTGTCTACTATTGTCCCATAATCTTTCAAAGATCAAGAGAGGTTACTAGTCTAAGAGCCTTAGAGCCTTTTTTAACTTATTAAAGTCTAGTGACACCTTCAGGTGTTTCTCCAGTTACATCCTAGTGACACCTGTAGGCATCTAATGACATGTTCATATTTTCATTAATAATCTCAAAACCATGGCACATACAAGTTATTGAAATATTTCACCTTAAAGGTTAAATGGACAACAGAACTGCATTAATCCTTGACATTTCTGTAGTGCAGGTAAAGAGACTAATTATTGCTCATATAGTATTTAATTATATTGTCATAAATTTCTCTAAATAGCTCAACAATCACATGGGGCAAGCAGAACTGCTTAGCTTCTATGAAAGCTGTCATTAGGATGAACAAAATGCTGCTGACAGTGTGTGTGTGTAACTTGAGAGGTTGCTGAGATATTATAAGTTGTTTACAAATATTATAAACGTAATAGTTTCTGTGACTTACAAAATCTAGTTTAAGATCTAGAGGCTAAAGAATACTACCATTATAAAAACTGTTTGTACTGAAGAGTTTGCCATTTACAGTTTTTAGTAACTTGTATGATTCCAGAGATAGTAACATTTGTTTGAAATATGAGGACATAATTTTACTTTATCAAAAATCTTAAGCTCTGCCCATTTTAAGTTAACAGTGCAATTTTCCAGAACTCCATTGGAGGGAATGAATTAAACCTAACCATTCATGCCCCAATTTTCCCAATTATCAATTCCCAAAGACTAGAATGGCTTTGGTATATGCCTATGCCTTAGGGCATCTACAAGCTGTTCCTATCCATAAGAGGCATAGGTGACAAGCCAGGGGTGAATTTGCAATTTTCCATCCATTGGTCCACACTGAATTTGAACAGGCTTAGGGAATATCTCTTCTTTATGTGAATCAAGAGACTGTTCCAATCTCAAGGGCCAATCTCTGAGACACATACCTGTCTCTCCAACATGTTTTGCTCATGTGACATACAAGGTTAGATCTATAGATCAGTTAATTCTAGTGCTGTTAGATCTGCTACACAGTCACAAAACAATCAGGGCTGGATCAGTGAATGCTTGGTGTGTTAAGGATAGATCGCCCCCCCCCCCCCACGGTAGTCTACAGGAGACTGAGGACAGGGGCAGGGCTTTGAGGTAGTCTGCATAGCACATACTATTTACACCCTTTATGTTTTAGTAAGTAACCTCTGTGACTGCTCCAGCTGTTGCAAATACCTGGTCAAGAACATACTAAAGGATGCATTGTACCTGATTATTGGTCTAATGAGGGCTGAGTATAGTGGGGCTATGATATCCTTAGGTCTAGATGCAATGCCTTTACTTATAAGTTGTACCATGTAGAAGGATTTTCTCGCCATCATGTCATCAGCAAATGTGGTCAGCCAAAGGCCCTCTACATTTGCCTTGACTTCAGAGTTCAAAACAGGAGAAGTCCTAATACTGAGCCCTGTGGGACACCACTAGTAACTCGCCTTTTGGTGGAGGTGGATGCCCCCACCCTAACCTTATGTGTCCTATCTGTGAGCCATCTGGCTATCCATTGGGTGACATAGGGATTTATGCCTAAATTTGTGAGTTTGTCTATAATATATAAATGAGGTCCAGTGTTTGAAGATTTCCTGTGTGTTTGGTTATAAGGTCCATGATAATTCTTTCCATGGCCTTGCATAAAAGACTAGTCAGACTTATGGGCCTGTAGTTCCCTGGGTCTGTTGATGGTCTGTCTTTGTAGAGAGGCATGACTATTGCATTCCTCCATTCGCTAGGGATGAAGCTGGTTTGGAGGCTGTGGATGAACAGTGATTCCAGTGGACCTAACAGATCATGTTCCAAGCTATTTAGGAGGCATCCTGGGATATTATCGGGACCCATCAATGTAGTGCTTTTAACTTAGGAGAGTGCAGTGAGGACCTGTTCATTAGTAATAGTTGGGGGAGAAATGATTTCACAATTTAGCCTGTAATAACAATTTATGTCCTTTCTGCCAAATCTTATAATAATAAATTTGCTAACATTAAAGATGACATAACGTCTACTGCTCTAGGTGTGTATTTATCTAGACTATGTTGGAAAATTTTAGGGCCTTTTGCTGAAGTATTGTTATTCAGTTTGCAGTCACCAGCACAACTATTATTAATAACCCATTATCCATAACCAATTTCACATTTTATGTCTAAAAAGAATTGTACAAAAAGAAGTGTGTATATTACAGAACCCTGTAGGATACAACTGACAGTCCCTGTTGGAAAAGAAATGTCACTACCCTCATAGGTTAGTAGTAGGCTAATTGCCCTTGTGAGCCATTTTAGGCCTAGCCAATTATCCCTCGTGAGACTCAAACCCTGCATCTTATGTTTGTAAGGCATTAGACCACCCTCCCAACCCCCAATTCCTGCATCTTTTTGGTTAACCAGTGTTTTTTCACCATTTGAGTTACATATGAATCAACTGTTTTGTTCATCTCTTAAAAGAAGTGACTCGCCCCTTCACTGAAGTTAAGTAGAGTTATGTGTTATTGATAGAATCTATTGAGTTCAGAGCTGTGAAGACCTTTAGTTAGTTACTGTTCTTCTGTTATTTCTCTGTTGTAACTATGTGTTAAGACAGACACTTTAAACAAATAGTTATGTCATCATTAGTATTATTGTGGAATGCTAACAGGCTAACCAGCCCTGAATGTCATCATTAGTATTGGTGTGGAATGCTAACAGGCTAACCAGCCCTGAATGTCATCATTAGTATTGGTGTGGAATGTTAACATGCTAACCAGCCCTGAATGTCATCATTAGTATGTTTTGTGGAATGTTAACATGCTAACCAGCCCTGAATGTCATTAGTATTCTTGTAGAATCCAAGTATAAAAGGTAAAAGGAGTACCAAGCCACTATGAAGTCAAAAATAGGAACGTTCAGCAAAATATATTGAAAAACAAACTCTTTATTCCATACAGAAATGTAAGCGCTTTCGCGTGGGTCATCCCACGCTTCATTAGACAATGAAATGCATGAACTACAAACCCATTATATATTCCTTGCCAACAGCAAGGCGGGAAAATTAATTAATTAATCAATCAATCAACATATCAAGGATTGTTCATATTTAAACACATACTTCAGCTAGAAAACTACTGTCACCCCAGCATACATACATCAAAAAATGTTTATATACGCTAGGAGTCGCAACTGTCAGACTAATAGCTACATGCAACTCAACTCATACCACTATATCACTGTATATCTAAAAAACATAAACCTAAATAGTATATAAACGGAAATATTTCATTAAAACATCAATTAAATACATTAAATATAGATTTAAGAAAATTATATATGGGTATACGCAGATTCATTCATCACGAGGGTAGTGAACTGCAGTTAAAACTGCATCATAACCATAAATCCACTAGATGCTTAGCATGTATATACCATTGGAACTCCCTAAATCTATCGTTACCTATAACCATATTAAATACATGGACATATATATGGTCTTCATATATGGGATGTATAACTGAAAACATAATGGAAATATCACATAAGAAACTCGTATATGAAAATATAAAATGATAATTGTGTTTTTATAACACAATATAAAACCATATCATGATATACATTATATAGAAATGCATTGTATGCATAAAATTCCTATGCATATATATAAAAGCACTGATAATGTTACATGTAAAATATAAATAAATAAAATATACAATAAATATACAATAATCTACCACAATCTCACATATGACCACAATATAAGAACTAAAGATAGGGACAAGATGTAATAAAGAAACATCTAGATGGATCTAAAAAATAGAACCTCTCCATATAAACTAAAAATAACTATGAAAAACAAACATAAAACCAAAAATGAAAATAAAATATTGAAAACAAAATTCATCATATCACCATTATTTATTACTCAGCTCAAGTACTGGTTTTAGGGGTACATAATTATTAAGCCCCGGAGGTATGTGTGAACCAAGTTGCAAAATCCATTTTAATTCCATCAATGCAAGCTCATTAGTTAGATTTCCACCCCGTAGTCTTTGTCCCAATATTTGTAACACCCTGAAGGAAAAACCATATGTAGGAAACACCATTATGTGTTTAGCTAAAGCATTGGATTCCTTTGACTTGCGAATGTCATACAAGTGGTTATATATCCTATCTTGCAACCTCTGGGTGGTCAACCCGACATAGAACGCTTTACAATCATTACAGGTTGCAAGATATATTAAATTCTTAGTGTTACATGTGGCATGAAACTTGAGATGAAACATAAATTGAGTGAGAGGATTCCAAAATGTTTGTGTATCTACTATATAGCGACACCGTTTACAATGATGACAAGGAAAGGTGCCATAAGGTAGTGGTGTGAGATTTGTAGGTAAAGGAGCAACAAGATGATCATTGCACAAAATCATTTTCAAGTTTTCACAGTTTTTAAAAACAAAACCTGGTCTATCACCTACTAACTTTCTAGTGTTATTGTCAATCATGAGTACATTCCAGTTATTGGATATAACAGTTTTGATGGCATTGATATTGCTGGTATATTTAGTAATAAACTTGACCATCTCTGTCGATCTAGGGGGCCTATTGCTAACAAGGTAACTTCTAGTAGCAACCAGTTGTCCATCCACAAAACTCTCAGTGTGGCTCCCACTACGTGAGCTACCAAGGGTATCCCGTCTAATGTTACTGACCATAGTACGGTCATATCCCCTATCTAGAAATAGACCTTCCATGATGTCCACTTCTCTCAGAAAAGAAGGTCTCTCTCTACATAATCTCTGCACCCTGAGAAACTGACTCTTGACAATGCCAGGAAACATACTTCTTGGGTGCATACTGTCAAAAGGAAGTAAACTGTTTTTCCATACAGACTTCCTATATAAGGTGGATCTAATAGAGCCATCCATATGTAATTTTAAAGTCACATCTAAAAAATGTATCTCATCAGACGAAACTTCACTGGTAAATCTAAGAAATGGGGTAGTTGTTTCCAGGTAGCACAAAAAATTTGTGAAATCCTCTCTAGTCCCTCCCCAAACTATGAGGATGTCATCCACAAAACGTTTGTATAGTCGGACAAAACTATACATTTCATGTGGAAACAAAAACTGTTTCTCCCATTGCAAAACCACTAGATTGGCATAAGTGTTAGCGCAGGGGGTGCCCATGGCTACCCCCCACTGCTGCAAATAATGTTGGCCTTTAAACAAAAATACATTGTTATAAAGCACGATTTCAAGTAATTGATGAATCAAGATCTTCCTGTCATTACTGAAACCATGTTCTTTAGCCAAAAGCTCATCCAACTATTGCATACCTACATCATTGGGTATGGACGTAAACAAACTGTTAACATCCAGGGAGATGAGGAGATAGTTGGTAGAAGTATTTAGTGTTAATTTGTCCAAGGTGTCCAACAATTCATATGTATCCTTCAAGATAGAAGGGTATCTGGTAACAACAGGTCTAAGGAGATACTCTAGAAAACTGGACATATGAGAAGTGACCCACCCTTCACTAGAAACAATGGGTCTCAAGGGCACAGGTGAAACACCCTTGTGGATCTTAGGGAGACCCTTTATAATAGGTGTCACAGGATGTTCAATATATAGGTACTCAAAAACCTCAACACTAATTTGTCTGCACATCAGCAGATCATGTAAAACATTGTGGACATTATTTATGATGGAAATAACATTATTCTCACTCATCTCTTTGTAGGTAGCAACATCTAATAACATGGATGTCATGGAAGTCTCATAGTCTAAAACATTCATTAACACTATGCCACCACCCTTATCTGCAGGTTTAATGATGATGTTGTGGTTATTTTTAAGTGCAAATAGCGCTCTAGATTCATCAGTAGTTAGATTATAGAATCTACCTCTCTTAATACCATTAGAAAACAAAACATAAAAATCCTTTTCACACAATTTTAAAAATGAGTCAGCATGAGGTGGTATGGGTGGTGTAAAACAGCTGTTACGTCGAAATTTGTGTGACCCATTACTCACACCCAAAGTGTCATGTTTGTCAATGAAAAATAACTTTAATGACAAGCGACGGCAAAAAAGTCTCAAGTCCAGTAACACTTCACTTAATTTTGCATGATTAGCAGGGATGAAATTCAGACCCTTGTTCAACAATGTTAGATGTGGAGCATCAAGAACAACATTAGAAAGATTAAACACAAGATCAGTCAATGTCTCATCCTTCTGTTCTGATCTTGTCTTTCTCCTGAGAACTTTCTTTTTCTGTCCTTTGGTCCACGGCTGTTTGACCTCCCCCTGAATTGGGGTGTAAATTTCTTTTTGTAGGGTAAAAAAGGGGGGTTAGAATGCATTGTCTTGGGTATCGCTCCCTCATTAGCAGTTGAAACACTAGTTTGTACAAAAAGCATCTGTTGGTTGGGAGGCAGTGTGTCATTCAATGGGGGGGGAGCACACACCCGCCCTGCCTCAACAGTCACTGCAGAAGAATCATTGCACCCAGGTAAAACAGATGCAACAGTCACAGGTTCCCTGGGCTGAACAGAAGAAGTAAAGCTACTGAAAGACGAAACCACAGGCACCCCTGGCCCATCAACAAGGCCTGTGGTAGATCCATTAGTAGAAGCATTAGAATGTTGAGACCTTGTGGTCCCTCGCTAATTTACGATGTTTAATATTCTTAAGCCTATCACTATAGGCACTAGTCTGTGAACAAACAGTATTTATCTTGTTGACACAAAAGTCAGAAGTGAACCTTTCAGTCAAATTCTTATGCATGTTATCTACCTTAGCTCGTAGTTCATCCTCCAATGGTGAAAAATAGTTCAATAATAGCTTAATATAGCTAAAACCTAACTCTATATTGAGCTCTTGCCACTGTTTCAACAATAAAGGGTGTGAGTCCCCATAGGTGGGCATACAAAAAACGCGCATACCCCTGGGGACCACACGAAAATGAAGGCAAGCCTCTAAGTGCAATCATTGCCAAGTGTAGCGCTGTAACTGATAAACATCATTTTCAAACGTTTTCAGTAAATCATTGAATTCTGTGATGTCCTCACCTGCATTATAAGGCAACGGAGCACCGCTCAAGGCGGAAAGGTCCAAAGACAATAAAGGGTTGGAATCAGACTTCAGGATCCCCTTCCACGAAATTGCAACATCCCTCGGCTCTGGACTACCTTCAGTGCTAACAGCAGGTGTAACAACAGCAAAATCCATCGCGTGCAGGTAGATTGCCACAAAAAACAAGGAGAAAGAAGCAAAAAAGGAAGCAACGTCTCTGCCAAATGGTACTCCTTCCAAAAAATAGAATCCAAGTATAAAAGGTAAAAGGAGTACCAAACCACGATGAAGTCAAAAATAGGAACGTTCAGCAAAATATATTGAAAAACAAACTCTTTATTCCATACAGAAATGTAAGCGCTTTCGCGTGGGTCATCCCACGCTTCATCAGGCAATGAAATGCATGAACTACAAACCCATTATATATTCCTTGCCAACAGCAAGGCGGGAAAATTAATTAATTAATCAATCAATCAACATATCAAGGATTGTTCATATTTAAACACATACTTCAGCTAGAAAACTACTGTCACCCCAGCATACATACATCAAAAAATGTTTATATACGCTAGGAGTCGCAACTGTCAGACTAATAGCTACATGCAACTCAACTCATACCACTATATCACTGTATATCTAAAAAACATAAACCTAAATAGTATATAAACGGAAATATTTCATTAAAACATCAATTAAATACATTAAATATAGATTTAAGAAAA
Organism: Protopterus annectens; assembly: GCF_019279795.1. NCBI lineage: Eukaryota > Metazoa > Chordata > Ceratodontiformes > Protopteridae > Protopterus > Protopterus annectens. Next base: position 683,076,124 of record NC_056743.1, read on the forward strand.
TTATATATGGGTATACGCAGATTCATTCATCACGAGGGTAGTGAACTGCAGTTAAAACCGCATCATAACCATAAATCCACTAGATGCCTAGCATGTATATACCATTGGAACTCCCTAAATCTATCGTTACCTATAACCATATTAAATACATGGACATATATACGGTCTTCATATATGGGATGTATAACTGAAAACATAATGGAAATATCACATAAGAAACTCGTATATGAAAATATAAAATGATAATTGTGTTTTTATAACACAATATAAAACCATATCATGATATACATTATATAGAAATGCATTGTATGCATAAAATTCCTATGCACATATATAAAAGCACTGATAATGTTACATGTAAAATATAAATAAATAAAATATACAATAAATATACAATAATCTACCACAATCTCACATATGACCACAATATAAGAACTAAAGATAGGGACAAGATGTAATAAAGAAACATCTAGATGGATCTAAAAAATCTTGTAGAATGTTAACATGCTAACCAGCCCTGAATGTCATCATTAGTATGTCTTGTGGAATGTTAACATGCTAACCCGCCCTGAATGTCATCATTAGTATGTCTTGTGGAATGTTAACATGCTAACCAGCCCTGAATGTCATCATTAGCATTCTTGTGGAATGTTAACATGCTAACCAGCCCCGAATGTCATCATTAGTATGTCTTGTGGAATGTTAACATGCTAACCACCCCTGAATGTCATCATTAGCATTCTTGTGGAATGTTAACATGCTAACCAGTCCAAAATATCATTGTTAGTATTCTCACAGAATGTTAACCTGCTAACCTGCCTTGAATGTCATCATTAATATTCTTGTGGAATGTAAAATGGTAACTAGCTCTGAATGTCATCATTGGTATGTCATGTGGAATGTTAACATACTAACCAACCCTGAATGTCATCATTAGTATTCTTGTGGAATGTTCATAGGTAGGTACTAGGCTATTGGCCCAAGGCCTAAGTAAGCCTAGCCAACAAGGTTCCCTGGCTTACGCCACCCAAGAAAGTTATTTTCCTGTACCATTGTCAAACAGAGCCAGAGAAGTGATCCCCGGGGTGTATTTCCTATTTCCCATCCACTCATCAAGATTTTTCTTGAAGAGTGCTAATGAAGACCTTTGCTTGACATAGATGGGTAGCTTGTTCCAGATTATGGGAAGTCTCTGGGACAGGAATCTATCCCTCCAGCATGTCCTGTTTATTGTGGTGACAAGATTTAGGTCCCTAGAGCATGTAGCTGTTAGGGATTGGGATTTCTTTAAGTGGAGCATGTCCAAAAGTTCTGGGTTTGACATAGCTTTATATGTTAGGCAGAGATCACCTCAGAGTAGGTGATATGCTACGGAGTAAAGCTGGAGTTTTTTGAGACGGTCAGTGTAGGGCATCTGTTTGATGCCAGTAATCCTCTTTGTGAGGTACTTCTGTGGCCTTTCCAGCTGCTGCAGATGTCTTGTGAGGTACATTCCAAAAGGGGCATTGTATTCTATAATGGGTCTAATGAGTGTCAAGTAGAGGGGAACAATGACCTCTTTTTCCTGGATGAGAACCCTTTTGTGATGAGGCGTGCCACGTAGAAGGACTTCTTAACTACTGTGGCAATGTGATTATCGAAGGAGAGACTACTGTCCACCTGGGTCCCAAGGTCTCTTATCACACATTCGGTGTTAAGTAGACTGCTGCCTCTGTGGTAGTTCATGGGTACAGAGTTTTTAACAAAGGGGATGAAAATGCACTTTTTGGCATTGAGCTTGAGGCCATGGCTCTGACACCAGGCATTTGTTTCAGTGAGGTCCTTCAGTAAGGATGTCCACATCATTTGGGGACTCAACTATGGCTCCAAGTTTGCAGTCATCTGCAAAATTCATTAGCCAGAGGCCTTCATTGTTAGCCTGTACTTCACAGAAGCAGATACCAAACAGGAAAGGTCCCAGGACTGAACCCCGTGGTACTCCACTTGTCACTGGTTCGAAGTCAGATTTGGAATCTGCAACTTTTACAGTGTGGGTTCTGTCAGTGAGCCAGTTGGCAACCAATCTTGTGATATAGGGATTTATACCTAGTTTAGTGAGCTTAGCTATAATTCCATGTTAACATGCTAACCAGTCCAGAATATCATCATTAGTATGTCTTGTGGAATGTTAACATGCTAACCAGCCCTGAATGTCATCATTAGTATGTCCTGTGGAATGTTAACATGCTAACCAGCCCTGAATGTCATCATTAGTAAGTCCTGTGGAATGTTAACATGCTAACCAGCCCTGAATGTCATCATTAGTATGTCTTGTGGAATGTTAACATACTAACTAGCCCTGAATGTCATCATTTGTATGTCCTGTGGAATGTTAACATGCTAACCAGCCCTGAATGTCATCATTAGCATTCTTGTGGAATGTTAACATGCTAACCAGCCCCGAATGTCATCATTAGTATGTCTTGTGGAATGTTAACATGCTAACCAGCCCTGAATGTCATCATTAGCATTCTTGTGGAATGTTAACATGCTAACCCGCCCTGAATGTCATCATTAGTATGTCTTGTGGAATGTTAACATGCTAACCAGCCCTGAATGTCATCATTAGCATTCTTGTGGAATGTTAACATGCTAACCAGCCCCGAATGTCATCATTAGTATGTCTTGTGGAATGTTAACATGCTAGCCAGCCCTGAATGTCATCATTAGCATTCTTGTGGAATGTTAGCATTCTAACCAACCGTGAATGTCATCATTGGAATGTCTTGTGGAATGTTAACATGCTAACCAGCCCTGAATGTCATCATTAGTATGTCTTGTGGAATGTTAACATGCTAACCAGCCCTGAATGTCAACATTAGTATTTGTGTGGAATGTTAACATGCTAACCAGTCCAGAATATCATCAGTGGTATTCTCGCAGAATGTTAACATGCTAACCAGCCCTGAATGTCATCATTAGTATTTGTGTGGAATGTTAACATGCTAACCAGTCCAGAATATCATCAGTGGTATTCTCGCAGAATGTTAACATGCTAACCAGCCCTGAATGTCATCATTAGTATTCTTGTGGAATGTTAACATTCTAACCAGTCCTGAATGTCATCATTAGAATGTCTTTTGGAATGTTAACATGCTAACCAGCCCTGAATGTCATCATTACTATGTCTTGAGCAGACAAATACCACATATGGCAAGTTTTTGCAAGGTCCACTTGATATATTCGAGGCTCCATACTGAAATGTCAGGACTTGAAATGCAGAGTTCCTATATGCTGAAAAAAGTCTGAAAGTATTGAATATTGCTGTTCTCCTGCACATGTGTTTTTTGTTGCAGGGGAAAGCCCCCCCCCTACCTCCCCCAATACCCCTCAATTTTAGATAGACCAACCCATACATTGTCATACCCCAGACAAACGAGAACATTTGGAGAACTGGCAATCTCAGGCTTAGTAAATGTAAGTCTTTATCTTCGTCAATTCATTTAACACATTATTGACTTGTCAGTATCAGTCCAAAGAACTTCATAATCTACTAAAAGTAAAATACCTAGAAAGTGTCTTCTGGGTATCTGAGGGTGAGGTGGTAGAAGAAAAAATGTATTTCTGTTCTAAAAGTGAGAGGTTGTCACTTCCACATGGATGTGATAGTAACAGGTAGCTATGATCTGTGCAAGAATACTTTAGAGCATTATAAAGTGACTATAGTGAGTATTTCTAGGTTCATAATTACAGGCACATCTGTTCTAATTTCAGTTCCCTGATCCTCTCCGTTTGACATTGCTTTGTTGTTTATAGACTTTATTACTTTTTCTGGCAATCTGTCTTCATTGAACATTTCAGACTGATTATTAGTAATTTCACTACCTCTAAACATAGAACTGATTTTAGTTAAAGCCAGACTAGTTTCTCTCAGTAATCGCCATTTAACTCTTACCTACATGTCTTAACCCTCACTAGGAAATCATGCAACTCAGTAAACTCACAGTTTGTTGCTTTATTCCTTACATCAGTAACATATTTATTTATATGTTTATTTATTTGACATTTGTTTACCAGGAAAATCTGACCGGGTGAGAAGTGCCCATTTTAAATGGAGGCCCAGGGAGAAAAGCTGACAATAATAATCTTTCAAAAATCAGTTACAGATATTTTAAATTACAAAGTATCATGTTACACTGCAAAACACAGGAGTGAAAAAAAATGTTGTAATGAGAATGTTTCATAGTAGAGTAGAATGAAAAACAATAACACGTGCTGGAGAAAATATGTGAGCTAAAACTCATTAGTCATATTATTTGTTACTCAGATTAGTATGTAATAAACGAGAGCTGAGAGAATTCTAATAAGATATTTAAAAGAGATATTAAAGATTACATGATTAGGGATAGTGAGGGGAAGCTGAGTGATGTCTTAGTATGAGCAATGGGGTTGATATTATGGTTATAGAAGGAAGAAGGATGGAGAGAAGGACATTATAAGAAGAGTGCAGGTAGGGAGTCTTCAGGTAGCTTACGTAAGTAGGGAGGAAAGAGAAAGTGGTAGAGGAAAGGTCTGCAGAGATGAAGTAGATACAGTAAGGTAGTGGGAAAAAAGAATGGAGTAGGAGGTTAGAGAGGGTTGTGAGGTGTGACTTATGTTGAAGGGGGTGAGTGAAGTATAGGGAGTAAATTCAGCCAGGATTGGCACAGGAGCAGGTCCAATATTCTGTAAAGCATTCTTTTGGGGAGCAGCTAAAGATGAGTAAGTTAAAAAAATAGTTTGGGTAGTTGGAGGTCGGGAGTTCCATTTTTTGGTATTGAGTACAAGTATAGGCTTTGTCCAGGGGGTTTATTTGGTTTATTTATTGTGAGAAATTGTTTGTCTTCTGATCTAACAGTACTTTTAGGAAAATACATGTCAATTAAAGGGGTAGGAGCTGGGCATGCTAGTGGTCTGTGTATGATTTTATGCATTGTTATAAGCTGAATGTAGGAGAGGTGGAGGGGGAGTTACAGCCAGTTAAGGATATGCAGAGCTTTACAGTGATGGGTAAAGCAGGATGAATTAGTAGCAAACTTGGCAATTTTATTTTAGCAGTTTTCAAGTTTGCTTTTTATGGAGGATTGTAAGGTGGTTAGAACTGGGCTTCCATAGAGTAGGGAGGGCAGAAGGTAGTTTTCTGCTAGAGTAGTTTTTGTGGCTCTGCTCAGAAAATGTTTGTCTCTGTATCGCATGCCTAGTTTTTGATGGGGTTTCTTGATACTGCCTTGGATGTGGAGGTCAAATTTAACACTATTATCTGTTATGACTCCTAATAGTTTGGTATGGTGAATTAATTCAGTTTCAGTGCCATTTTCCAAAAAGATTATGAAAGATGCTTTGTTAGGGGTGTGAGTTTTGGGGGTAAAGAGGGTGAGTTTGTTTTTTGGGGAGGTAGGTAAGAGTTGTGCTCTTGTAAGCCAGATTTCAATGAAGATGACAGCTTGTTGAGTGATTTCTTAGAGGTGAGCTAAGGTGTTTGAAGAGCAGAAGATGGTAGAGTCATCTGTATATTCAGTCAAGGTGCTCTCACAAGAAGATGAATGTAGTTTATTGATAAAAATATTGAATAACAGAGGGCCAAGGATGGATCCTTCTGGGACTTCTGTGGAAGTGGGAAGGTATGCAGAGATGGACCCTTGCCATTTGACAGTTGTTGCCTGTTTGGCAAGGTAGCTTGATAACCATTGAATAGATAGAGATGACAGACCCAGAATATTTTATTTTATTTATTTTATTTTATTTATTTTACATTTGTTGACCGGGCTAGTCTGGCTGGATACATGTCCATTTTCAGCAGAGGCCCAAGGAGAAAAGCTCCACTAAATACTAAGTACATTACATAAAAAACCATTACTTCTAAGAAATAGCAACATTTTAGAATTCAAAAAGATCATCCAGAGGGAAGGATAATTTTAAAGAGAGACATATACACCATATGCAGTTCATTACATATTTGCATTACATATATGCAATTACTTATTAGCAATTTTACATAAATTATGCATAGTTAGAATTAGAAAAGTTAAAAGAGGGGAGGAAGAGACAAAAATAGATAAGAAATGTGTATAGAAAAGGTTAATCAGGTGCACTGCAGGAACAAAGCCAATGGTTTAGGTAGAAAAGTTTAATTTTCTGTTTGAATAGAGGCAAGGATGTAGTCAAGGTAATGTCACTAGGTAAGAGATTCCAACTTCTACCTATAGTGTTAGTAAATAGAGAACCACCTGCTGTATTGTTTACCTTTATTGATTTTGTCATAATTCTACTAGAAGAGCAAGTGAGTTGAGATTGTTGTAAGGGATTAGAAGTTGAGAGATTATAGGGTGTTGTCAGGAAGGTATAGTATATTGTGGGCTATAGTGAGTTGAGGGATTATTAGGTAGTTTTGAAATTCGAGCCAGCCAAGTTGTTTTAGGTTTATACAATGGTGGGTCCTAAAGGGGTTACCAGTGGCGAAGCGAGCTATGTTGTTATAACAGGTTGCAAGTTTATTAAGATTGATTTTTTTAAGGTTTGTATAAATGGGGGAAGCATATAGGAGAGTAGATAGGAGATGAGATTGAGCAATTTTGGTTCTAGTTGCTGGGGTTAGAAAAGGTTTGATGCGATATAGGGATCCAATTTTTTTGTTAACAGTCTTGATGGTGTTGTTAATGTGCTGATCGAAGGAAAGATTATTGTCAATGGTTATACCTAAGAGTTTAGTGGTAGGATCAGGTGAGATGATGGTGCCATTGTTTGAAGAAATGGTAAAGTTTAAAGGAGGGGAGCGAGTGGTAGGGGAGAAGAGGAGAAGTTTGTTTTTTTTGGCATTTAGTAGGAGAAACCGTGTAGAAAACCAAGTTTCTACTGTGTTGAAGGTCTTTTGGGTCAATGAGGTCAGTTCAGTAGAGGAAGGGGCTGTGCAGATTAGGGTAGAATCATCTGCATATTGTATGCAGGTAGCTTGTTGGATAGCAGTCTGAAGGTCATTAATAAAGAGGGAGAACAGAAGTGGACCCAGAATGGAGCCCTGGGGTACTCCGATGGATATAGGCAAGAGAGATGAGATATGGTTTTCCCAAATTACTGCTTGTTGTCTGTTGCTAAGATAAGATTTAAACCAGCTAGTGGCCAGTTTATCGCAAGAGAGATTCAAGAATGTGAATTAAGAGTGAGTGGTTGACCATGTCGAAAGCTTTAGAGAGGTCAATGAACAGAGCGGAAGAGAAAGTGTTGTTGTTTCGATTTTTGTTGATAGTATCTACAAAAGATAGAAGGGCAGTGGTGGTGCTATGGTGGGGTCTGAAACCATGCTGGCAGTTTGCTATTATGCTGTGAAGAGAGAGATAGTGTACAAGTTGTTGATGAATACATTTTTCCATGATCTTTGCTAGGGGGGAGAGAAGGGCAATTGGTCTAAAGTTGGAAAGGTCAAGGGAGTTTCCACCTTTATGCAGTGGGATAATATAGGATACTTTCCAGATATCAGGGATGGTTCCTTCTTGGATAGTTCTGTTGATAAGTAAGGATATAGGATATGCAATTTCTTTGGCAGCTTTCTGGAGGAACAGAGAGGGGAGCTTGTCAGCAGAAGGTGTACAGGGTTTCAGTTTGTGAATGAGTTTATAGATAAAAGAGGTAGATATAGGTTTTAGAGAGAAGTTAAAAGAGGAGGTGGTTATATTAGTTGGTATAGAATGTTTATTAAGAAATTTAGTGTGAGAAACCATGTCAAAGGCTTTTGATAGATCTAGAAATACTACAGATACAAGTTTATTAGAGTTGTGAGCTTTATTGACAGTGTCTGTAAATGATAGTAATGCAGTGGAGGTGCTGTGGTCTGTCCGAAATCCATGTTGTGTACTGGCGATTCACTTATTCTTGTAAGAGATAGTGGAGAAATTGTTGATGTATACATCTTTCAAGGATTTTAGAAATGGGAGGCAGGATGGGTATGGGACAGTTTTTTTCTAATGTCAGTGGAATTACCTCCTTTATGTAAGGGGATAATATGTGCCATTTTTCATATGTTACGGGCATATGATTCTGTAATTGATATAATAATAAAAATGCTGATGGGGTATGCTATTGCATTTGTAGCTAGATTTAGGTATTCCGAGGGAAGGTTCTCAGATAAGGAGGAACAAGGTTTTAGTTTATGTAAAAGCTTTTTTATGAGAGTTATAGAAACAGGTTGAAAGGTAAAATGGGTGGAGTTGTCTGTGTGTGCATCAGATAGGTTACAGTAAGGTGAGTTTTGTGAAGGAGATGTATTAGGGTCTAAGGTAGGGGAAGTTAGCTGCAAGGAAGTGGGGTGTGTTAGGTGAATTTGAGGTAAAGTTGGATTGCATTCTGTGAAGTATGTATTGAAATAGGAAGCAGTTTGAAGAGGGGGACTGTCTGGGTATGGGCTGTGATTCTTTTTTGTACCTGGATTGATGAGACAGGATATGGAGGACTACAATTTTTTAGGGTGTTTTTATGGCATCTTGTAGGTGAGTATAATAAGACTTTGTATCTGTATTAACTTGTTTCTTGACTTGGTTTTGCAGCTGTCTGAATAGTCACCAATGTTTTTGTCATTTTTATTCTTTTGCCAGTTAATCTCATGCTTTGTCTCTCTGCCTTTCATAAGGAGCTTGCACTGGTTGTGGAGCCATGGGCTATAACTGTTTTTAATTCTTTTTGTATGCTGTGGGGCTAAGGTGTTAAGAATATTTGGAAACACTGCACTGAAGTATTCAACTGCATCATTTAAGGGGAATCTTTTTAGGAAGGACCAGTTAACTGTTTTCAGAGCTTCAAAGGAAGACTCTTTTTTTAGAAATTGGAGAGATTACTGGGAGTTTTGAGCTTATGTTTCTTTGTTGTGTAATACTTCTGTGGGTATAAGCTGGCATATATATGAACTGATAAACTCAGTAGGTCACTGACACCTTGAGAAAAATAGGGAATGAATGTAAGGTAGAGCTGTTCCTGGTTCACAACAGTCTTTTAACTTTGGTTTAACACTGTTCATCTTTTTCTGCTTCTTTAAATTCAAAGGTTGTATGGACTTTCACTGCATCTTCGCCACAATGTCAAGAAGTGAAGCGCATGGTACTTTCTTCTCCTTTCTGCAGCATCACTAGAAATCAGGAACAAGTCAAACGTTTGTATCTATAACTTTTAATTTTCAGTAAAATTTCCTTGGAAGCAGAGCCTAGAGAGTTTGAGTGAGATTGTGGATATGTCACTTTAGTTTCAGTTAACTCTGTAACATTTGGGTTTTAAGCAAAAAAAAAAAAAAGGAAAAGAAAAGAAGAAACACCACCACCAGCAGATCAGAATGAAGCCAGCTTGTACACTTTACAATTTTCAGCTGATCATGAATACTCTGGCAATTCAGAATGAGTTTCAGTTACAAAATTACAGAAAGAGAGAACTCTCCTCTTTCAGTTTCTCTAATTTCTTTCACAGATATGTTGTGCTCCATAAACATGCTTTTGTTCCATCTTTGCTTCACAATTAAATTGAGAGGCAATGTTATTGATAAATTTAATTTGTACCTGTTCTACCAAGCCTCTCTCCTCGCAATACCTTTGCTTACACAATCCCCTTGGTTTCTGTGTTAATTAAAATTGCCTGGTTTTGTCATTTTAATATTACTGTCAGACCCTTCATTTAGATATACTTTTGTTGTTGTTGTGTCTTTCGGCTTTTCCCGGTTAGGGGTCGCCACAGCGGAACTCCGGTCCGCTAATGATTGGCAGTAGATTTTTATGTGCCAAGTTGCCGGCCCTGATGCACAACCTTCAACGAAGGTACGCCCTTTCACGCATCTCTCCACACAGAAGACGTTCTAGCTGAGAATCGAACGGGACAACATCTTACTGTGAGGCGACAACGCTACCGCAGCACCACCACCGCAGTTCTAATTACTGAAAAAAGAAGTGTAACTAATTTACGTAAGAGAGAGCCTTTTCCAGAATCTAGCTGCTGTCACCTATCTCCTCTTTATAGATCTAATTATGAATAATCCTTTATTGTGGTAACACAGGATGGAGAGGTGTCACTTTTTGTGAATATCTGAATACAGAAATGTCAAGACTCATTAGTGTGAGTCTAGGACTATAAAGACTAAATCATCAAAAATGCGGACTTACATATAATAAAACTGAAATTGGTATTCCATGGCATATTCTTTTTTCTCAGAGCTGGGATGATCTTAGAGTTGCCATATATAAGTTTGGTAGGTGTGGGGGAGCTTGCCCCTTGCAAACACAACTTTAAAGAAGGAAATAAGAGTTTGCCATTTGCTGTTTACCCATGTTTTCAGTCTTTTTTTTGTCCTGCGTTTTGTGGATCGGTGTTAAGAGTCCAATATTTCAGTATGGAGCCCCAGTAAGTATTCAAGTTCCTTGTGTACAGCAGTGTGTGTGTGTGTGTGTGTGTGTGGGGGGGTTAATATACATTCATTTGGTGATGGTATCTGACAATTCTATGTTCTGTGGTCTGTTACTCTTCAACCATTAAGAAAAGTGGACTTTATCTTTGAAAGGTGTAATAGAGTAAACATTGTAGACATGCCAGTAACTAAACTCATACAATTGCTATCACGTTTCTCGGAAAATACTACAAGGACTGGAGCACTCGAGATAACTTACAGTTTAACAAGCTAGATAGAAAATAGCTGTGCTTTAAAATGCATTTGTTGGCGGCATATTTATTTAGTGGTAAAAATAACTGTGCTTTGTTTTCCCTAGGGGTTCATGTTGTGTTTAATGGCCTTTCATGGTATCTGCTCTTTAAGGTTTACTTTAACACACTTTTAAAGACTGATTACACTGGTCTATATTACATAGATGAAAAATCAGAATCTTGAATGCTCGGATGAGTGAAAATGCAGGTAATCGAAATTGCTATTGTGGGGGGCTGCACCCTCCCACACCCCTCCTAAAAATATATTCCAACTCCGAGATCGCACTACAGTGAGGAAAGGGCAAATTTTTCGATCTTCACTGTACCGCGATCTCACAATATTGATTTTAATTACCTGCGTTTTCGCTCATCCGAGCGTTCGAGATTTTGATTTTTCAGCATTCTGATAGGAACCTGATCACACAATATTTCACTACTTACCTTAATTTACAAAACAGTGATAGAGTTCCCTTTGAATGCAACAGATGCATATTCTTATATCTTGAAAAGGAATACAGCCATCTAAGTCTTGCAAATAGAACTCTTACCCTATAAAGTCAGAGCATGTGATAGTGCATTATTGAAACTACACATAAGTAGTTTTCTACAGAAAGACCATGTTGATACTCTACATTATTTACTGCTATCTACACATGATTATATCTGCCTTTTGATTACTTAATTAGGCAAGACAAAAAAAAACACAAAAAATGCACTATAGCCTTCCTTGTTTTTACAAAAACTAAATTGCAAGTTTGATATATACAACAGTGTGTATATGTCCCACTTGGGAGACCCTAACCTGTTTTAGAAGGCACACAAAACTCTGAAAATGTTGCCTATGTAAAAAAGTGGCTAATAAAATGTAAGGGTGGCATATTGGAGGGTCTCTGCCATCCTGCAGTTTTACCCTGATACTAAATTCCATCTCTAGCTCCCAGAATGATATAATACTGGAGATGAAGTACCCCCTACACTACATGACAATATGCCAACATTGCTGCTGTTTACTATGCCCACTGTCGGAGCAGTAGGCAGTATGATTCATTACCTTTCTATCCTGCAGCACTAATAGAGGAATCAGGCACCACATGTGCACTTTTTGGAATCCCACAAAGAAAGCTCACAGATAAGTACCTGTCCTGTTTGAGATCAGGCTAAATGCCAAAGGATGACAGTTGACTAATTTATGTTTATTCTTGGAACTGTGTGTGTGTGTGTGTGTGTGTGTGTGTGTGTGTGTGTGTGTGTGTGTGTGTGTGTGTGTGTGTAACTGGGTGTTTCTGATTAATTAAACTGAATAAACAATAGCTACATGCCCATAACGAATATATTTTAGTGAAATATACAGGTTAGCACATGCATTTTGCATGTGGGCCAAAGCATTTTCTGAAGCTAAGTGGGAGCTTAATGTTTTTTCCTGAGGCTTGAAGAAGATTTTTATAACAAATCTTAGGACACATAATCTATGAACTGAATAAATGGAAATTCAATTTGGTGTTTAAAAGATAAATGGAGAAACTACAAATGCCCTATAAGAATGGCCCCTTCCATCCAAATTTCATTTGCAGCCTCCCTTTCATTACATCCTGAGAGATTAAATAGGGAAATTGAAAGAGCATATATATTTTTGCACCCAAACATCTAGGAATTCGACATAATGGTGCAGAGGAAAGTAGTAACTGCAGCCACAGATTATCCATATTGTCGGTAAAGATATGTCAACTAAGGCAGACAGGTAGATTACACTACATATATGAACCCTTCCCTTTGAATTCCAGGTGCATTCTTCCTCTTCCAACATTATGAGGTGGGTGTAGTATGGAAACCGATGCAGTATATGTATGACATTATGGGCATTTACCATGATGCTAGATCTACAAGAAGAGTCCCATCAAAAGTGCAACACCTTTGAGGCTGCTAACTTTACCCTCATTCCACAAAGCACTGCTTCATTCTACCTTTCTCTAGACTAAATGACTGATTTTCTTACACTGATAAAGTAAGAGAGTACAAGGCAAAAGGGGCGGAGAGAAGGTTAGTTCCTACAAATCATGGTGTTTGTCCTATAGGGCATTCCCTGGATCACTATGGCCCTGACAGAAGAGCAGGATGTGTCTGTTATTGTAAGAAAATCCTATACTGCACAGCTTATAAACAAAGAGAATGTGTCTAGATCTAGGGATGTCATTGTCCCCCTTTGCTCAGCCCTCATTAGGAAAATCATTGAATATAATGCCCTGTTTGGTATGTATCTGTCCACACACATACGCAACAACTGGATTGCCCAAAGAGATACTTTACTAATAGGATACAAGGCCTAAATAACATGTCCTAAATGAACCAACTCAAAGTCCTGTCACTATACTCAGTATCTTATAGATTGCTAAGAGGTGACCTGCGTCTGGCAAACAAAGTATCCCCTAACCCATTACTGATGGATTTACTGTACATCAATAAATCAAATGACATCAGAAATACTCAGTCTAGGGATCTGGGGTCTATGTTTGGCCATCAAATGGCACATTCTTCGAATGTCCATTCATCATAAATGTACAGTTGAAAGTTTATTTCATGGAAAGGCCATATGATCATAAATAATATCATCGAACGATCACAGCTGGCCAACATAAACAAAACAGAAAGTAGTACTTGCTTATCGGTATGGTAGGGATAAAGAAATCTGCACTTTCCCTACTGTAGTGTGATCTCGGAGTTGGTATATATATCTATAATTAGCGGGGGGGGGGGGGCACAGACCCAGGGGATCTAAACCTCTTCTGCAACATCAACAGAACAGCTTGGAAGGACAGATATGTTTCACAGAGGATATTGCTAGTGTGGAACAGGTTCCCCATCTGCATAAAACAAAGCTCATCCCTGTCCATATTCAAGTGCATTTAAATCTATTGATGGGAAACAGAAAATTTAGCCCAGAACTGCCCCCTGCACTACTAATGGACAAAGACAGCTCCTAAATGTTTTATCCCATGTGTGGGTCCCCTCAAGGTATCTGTGGTATGATCCCAGTTATTCTCATTAGGGGTAATATATAATTATCAATCATGGGATACGTAAGGCCAGTTTCTAACCAAATGGGATGGGATATTTTGAGCACAAAAAGGGAAACTGGTTAGGCTTAAAATGGACCGCAAGGGCAGCAACCCTAGTACTCACCTATGAACCTATGGACTTTGAAAATATATGTAGCTTATAAAGCTTCTTTTCAAAGGTATTTAAAACTGCCCAAGCAGCAGCTGTGTAAATGTCATCTAATGTAAAATTTCTAAAGAAGATAGTAGCTATAGAAAAAGCTTTGGTGGCATGACAATTAATTATGGTCTGTAAAGACTTTCTGTAACATAAGGCAATATTATTAGAAAGCTATCATGAAAGCATGTCTTGTAGCATTCTTTCCTTCCAAGCCTTCAAAAAAACACAATAAGCTGGTCATTTTGGGGTTAGATTGAGTTTGAAATGCGCGATACCTGAGCTTTTCTAATGACATGCATCTGTACAGTAACGGAAGCTATTCTCCTTGTTTCAGTACAGAGTGTAAAGCAGTGGTAAAAGTACAGAATGGCTTAGACTGGAGTCAGTCATAAGTCTGGACATGAAGGAAGGCTATGTCCTTAAAGAAACCTTCTCCTTGTGGAAATCTAGGTAGGGAGTCCTAACAGGCACAATCCTGAGCTCAGAAATCCTCTTGGCAGGACCAATAACCACAAGAAAAAAAATCTTCCAGAACAAGATCTTCAAATCTGCTGATTCCAAGAGAATAAAGTAAGCATTTCTAAAATAAAATAAATGTTTTACGGAGGCACTCATTTTCTAACTAGTGGCTTCAGGAGAAAAATTCGATTCAAGAAAGCCTTAACTAGTTTAAGAAAAGCCAAGGTCATAGAATCCTGTCCCATATGAAAGTTGGAAATTGCTACCAAACTCTAATTAGTAAATGAGACTTTTATCAAATATTTTAGAAAGGTACTGCAAAACTTGATGAAACTGTGTGTGAAAAAAGGAATAGATCTAGAATGTATTCTGCATTCAAATAAGAATTTTTCCATTTATCTTTATAAATCTTTGCACTACCGAGAAGAAGATACAGTAGAAACTTCCCGAATGGTCAGCAGAGCTGGAGTAGCCAGATGTTAGTTAGAGGGCACAAGATCCAGATGTGCCTTTTAATAGATGCATCATGGGCATCCTTTAAAGCAATCAGTTGACAGGAGGTCACAGGGGGAAGGTCTGCAGCACAGGAAATCAATTCTGTCTTGGCCAAAAGGAAGCAGTCAGGACAGTCAGAATGACCTTTGCCTTGTGCGGTTTCTGCCCTTGGTAAAGAATGTAGAGAAGAACCCACTAGCCAAAAGTTCACTAGCACTACTTGTCTTTGTCCACTGGGAGTTGAGATCAAGGAAAAATAATTATGGCAGTTGACATTGATCAAGGATGCAAAGAGGTCACAGCACAATTTTCCCCACTTCTGGATAGCTTTCTTAGTCACAAGCTGACTTTCATACCATCCAGGCTATATGAGAAGATGTTGGCTAGGTTTGTCTGTAAGGCAAGTGGCTTCAGGAATGGTGACCTCTGAGAAGAAATGTTCTTTCTGGATAGCCCACGGCCAAACTGTTATAGCCTCTCTGCACAGTTGGTAGAGATGAATAGCTCCCTGCTTGTGGATATAGCAGATTATGGCCATGTTGTTCAACTGGATGGATAGATGCCCCCTCAGAAGGAAATCCTTAAAGGCTAGCATGGAGAAACAAGCTTCTTTCCTCTTAAAAACAATAATATGCCAATGGGATCCGTGGTGGGGCAGCATATCATGGACTGTCCTCCCCTTATAGTGCCACACCCCACCTGAGGAAAGAATCTGTGGTGATTGTGATAAATGGATTTTCCAATGCAAAGGATTTTCCATGGAATTGTTAGGAGCAGACTATCCCTTCGTATACATCATGTCTACACTGAACAATTTTACTGGTGGTCCCAAGAGCTCCTCCACTTTTAGCCAGTAAACTATTAGGGTCCCAGCTGAAATCTTGTATGTAGCAGTATGACAGCTGATATTACCAACAGACCCAGAGCCATACCTCTCAATCTCTTAGTGCAATAAATCTGGACAAAGCCTGGCAAAATGGGAGGACAAATACCCAAAAATATAGACAGATGTTAAATATTGCTCTTACAAACTTAGAAAGTTGCTAGAGTAACAGGGATTGTGTTAACATACATTTTCTGAAAGATTTGAAGGCTGAAACTCAAATGTATGTCATTATTTGGTGACTTCAGTCCTCATATCATCCCAGTGATTTGCCAGAAAACCACAAATTTTCTGAGGAATAGACCAAAAATATGAGGCAAAAATATGGACATTCTGTGAAAATCTGGAGAGTTGAGAGGTATGCCCAGAGCTCAGGCAAATATACTGGCTTTGGCATGTACTGTTGCTGAAAACAAATCTACCATCTCACAAATGCTACGGATTCTCACTAGGGTTAAAACTTGACTGATAAGCCTTGGTATCTATGGAAAAGCTAATAAATCAGCAATTGAAACAGGTGAATCTGAAACTTTAGGTTTAATGTATCTGCCAAAGAGTGAAGCAAGTGAAGCAGTGACTCCATCTACCAGACAGGACAGACTCTAAATCCTGCATTGCAAAAGGAGTCAGCTGTCCAAATAGGGAAATATTCTTGTACCCTGTAACCTTGAAATATAAAACTATACACACTTGCATCCTGTCAACACCACATGGGCTAGGGTGCAGTCTGAAGGGAAGGGTCTGGAATGGGTATTGCCTGACTCCAATACAGAATAGAAATAATCTTTTGAAATGCTTAGAGCTGTTTATGTGCAGGTAAGACTCTGTATTATCCAAAGGGCATAACTATTCTGCTGTGGATAAGGATGAAAGGAGTGAATGAAAGAATACCATGTGAAAATAATTCTTTGTGAATTAAGTGATTCGGACCTTGCAAGATTAAGCTGAGGTCCCCTGCATTTTCTGGAATACTAGGAAGCATCTAAAAAATATTCAAGTCTGTGTTGGTATATGAAAACTTCTTGAATAGTCCACTATTTAAGGAGCTTTTGTACCTCCTTCTTTGCTTGATACTTTTTGAAAAAGAGGGATATCTGATAAGTACAAAGAGGGTGAGGCAGGAGGAGAAAGAAAGGGAGCATGGCTTCATTTGATATTTTTCTCCTTTGCCTTCTCTTTTTTGGTTATATGAAACCAAATTAGGGCATGGAGGAAGAATCTCCCCTGACTCCCTTGCACAGAAAAGCAGTTGGAAAGGGAGTCTGGGCATCACCCCCCTGCAACACTTTACTCATGTGTGCTAACCCTACTCTGCCCCTAACCCAAACCCTAAACATTACCTTCTAAAGAAACCTTTCCCCTAACACTGGCATTACACATCACACTCGCACACAATACACACACACACACACACACACACACACACACACACACACACACCACTAAACTTACTTAGTTCTTACTATATCCTAAACCAGTAAACACTCTCACACACATTATGCCAAACTTTTCTACATTAACATACACAGCTACTTACAGTAACCAAAACCCCATCCCCTAAAATACTTCCTTGTCTGATAAACTCTACATTCGATAAATAGTCCTTTCAGTAAAAAGCATAGCAGTACACGCGGTCATAACAGTCACCCTTCAACAGAGTAACCTGCCACCATGGGAGGCACAGTGATGCAGTCAGTATATTTGTCAATTCACAAGAAGATTGTCTCTGGTTTGATTCTCAGCTGAGGTGCCTTCTGTGCAGAGTCTGCATGTTTGCATGGTTTTGGCTGGGTGCTCTGGTTTTCTCCCACATTCCAAAGGCATGTAGTAAGGTGGATTGGACACACTAAATTTACAGGTGTGTGTGTGTGTGTGTGTGTGTGTGTGTGTGTGTGTGTGTGTGTGTGTGTGTGTGTGTGTGTGTGTGTGTGTTGTGTGGAAGAGCAATCACTGCAGGGCTAGCCACCTGGTGATGTGAATATTGGTTCTCAGTGATTTGCACTGTTGATGTGAGTCTCTGACCCCATGTGCAAGAATAGGAAAAACGGGTTGTGGAATCATACATACATACATACAAATATTTCAAGCACGAGCATTAATGCTCTTCTAACCTGCCAATATACCAAAACCGCTGTTTCCAGGCTGTTCTTAAAAATATCTAAACTAGTGCTTGCTTTGTTGTAATTTGGTACTCTATTCCCTGCGTTAGCTGCTCTTTCAGAGAACCAATTAGTTGTTGTTGGGTCTTTCGGCTTTTCCCGGTTAGGGGTCGCCACAGCGGAACTCCGGTCCGCTACTGATTGGCAGTAGATTTTTATGTGCCGAGTTGCTGACCCTGATGCACAACCTTCAATGAAGGTACGCTCATACATGCATGTCTCCACACAGAAGACGCTCTAGCTGAGAATCAAACAGGACAACGTCTTACTGTGAGGCGACAACGCTACCGCAGCACCACCACCGCAGTTACATTTCTAATTCCTATAGAATCTTATACATAGGTTGTCTGATGATTCTCTACTACTTTTTGATAATCACAAACATTCCCAGATGTAGCAGTCTCTAAATATAGAGAAAAAACACTGTAGACTCAGATTAAGACTGGTTAAATATGAAAAGGTCAAAATAGAAGTAAATCCAACCAGTTAACTACGGCAGTTGCTGTATAAAATCATGGATTTTATTCAAAGAAGGATAATAAAAGCATTAAAACAAGGCTAAAACACAAACAGGCACTTCATCAGATCTAAAGACTGTTACAAACAAATCATCTTTTAAACAGTTACTTCACCAAGTCACATGCTATAATCACCCTCCTTCTCACACACACACTTCTCTCCTCACCTACCACCCCACTCACCCATCACTATCTCTTTCCCTATTTATTTCCCATAAAACAACACTACAAATCCTCCAACCTCATAACCCTCCCTATCCCCCACCACTACTAACACCGAAAACCCCCTCTACAAACCACAACTAACTACAACTCTTTTACTAAACTACAAACATCTACCTCTCTCTTATCATTCTCTTATTATTCATTGTCTCTTATCCCCCTTACCCTACCCACCCTACCTTACATACACCTTACCTCTATTCTTTACCACTTTAAACTCCCAAAGCATAGTCAACAAAATAGCAACCCTCCATATAATAAACCTGATATCCCATCTATCATCCTATCATGGCTAAAAACATCTAAAAACCCTCTATAAAATACCCCAATTCCACCTAACTACCTATCATTAGAAAAAAGACAGGTCCCAAAAAGGCTCCTTTTTTGTCAATTTCCTTGTTCCTTGTTAATTACCGACAAACCTATTCCCCCATTATTCAACAAACAAAAATGCTCACTCACCCCTCCTACAAGTCAACAAAACAAACATGTCTTGTATCTCTCTATCCCCCCCCTGACAAATATCTCTACATAGAAGAGACATCCTCTTGGCTCTCCAACAACATTAGTAATGAAACCATAATTTTAGGTGATATAATCTCAATCAACATTCAAACTTCTCCAACTCACTCTAACCAAAACTCCTGTGGCAGTATATTGATCCCTAAACATTCCGTCCATCCTCCACTAAACCTGTCTCATACCAAACCTTGGATGTGGATTTATGCACCCACCACATCTTCACTCTTATCACTATCGCATCTCCCACACTATCATTATATTGACTTGGATTACTCCCCTGCCCACACACAATCCAACCCCCCACACATTATATTCTCTTAAACCCGATTATTTTACTACCGCAACCTTCAAATCCTTCAAAAAGATGACCAAGTCTCCCACTTTAACTCTTGATTCTTTAAAAATACTTTTAACCAACAGTTTCTAAAATTCTGGTAATAACAAGCTCCTCTTAAGGACAAAGATTCTAAAATAACATTAGCAGGAAAAGCTTAAAAAAAAAAACATTAGCAGCCATGCGCAAAAAATAAAAACACCCAGGCACCACAGAAAATTAAGACAACCAAAAAACAATTTAATACAGAACACTCAATAACACAAAAAAAAAAAACATTACTATCTCTGACAGACAAGTAAAATTCTTACCCTTCAAACAATACAAAAAATCCAACACCCCTTAAAAACAAAAAAACAGCCCCATCCCCCCTGCCTCAAACCCCCACAAAACCCCACCCCTCAATGCCCCAGACCTAGACCTTCATACCTCCTTTTAACTCCTTCTTCATTGACTTAACTACTAAACTAACTTTCTCCTCTCTATTAGCCACCTTACCTTCCAATACCCCTCACATCCCACATCATCTTACCCTCACCATCTCTTCTACCTCCCATTCACCTCTTCTCTTACTTCCCTCATCATCCCCACTCATCATCCCTCTTCCTTCCTTCCCCACTCTGCTCCTTCTCATCAAATAAAATCCCCACTTACTTCTACAATAAAATCACGAAAAAAAAGAAAACTACACTGACTAATGCACCTGATAACATCTATACTTCCTCAGCATAGCTGCTGAAGCAATCTCCTCAACTCCTTATCAATTCTATCACACATCAACAAACTGGAATCAACAAGCCCACACACTGAAAAAACTGCCTTCATCCCTCTCCCTCCATAGTGTAAAAAACTCCTCCATAAACATATCCTGTGCTATCCTGTCCCCATTTCTAAGCTACTAGAGAGTCCCCATTTCTCAACTACTACTTGTCCTTTTTAGACTAGAAAATAACCTTCTTACATCTACACAACAAAACATCTTTACACAACATGGCTTTAGGCCAAAGCTCCCTCTCCATCAATAAAAGCCTCGCTTCTGACGGAAGCAATCAAAAAATTGGACATACCTACTACTTGACTTGACCTTTCTAAGGCCTTTGATACTTATACTATCCTCTCAAGTCTGCTCCACTAACTAACCTTTCCTCTTCTCCTTCCTCTAACTTAAACTGGTCTCAGCTACCTATCAAATCAACACCACTGTAAAAAAAAAAAAAAAAAACTTCTTCTCTCTTTTCCACTTCGGGTTCCCCAAGGCTCCATACTTGGTCCTCTCCTATTCATTATCCAATATGCTGACGATCTACCATTATTATTTGCTCTGCTTTCTCTGTCCCTAAGCTTCTAAAGCTCACACAAGAAAGTTTCAATTACTGAGCATTGATGAAAACCACCTAGCTCTACTCTAAACGCCTCTAAAAAAAAACTTATGGTATCCCTCCTCTAAAACTCCTCCTAATACAAACAACTTCTTGATTATAAGTCAAAAAGCCCTAACCCATAAGCTCATAATATAAATAACCTCTCTGTCTCCCTGTCTTCTGCTTTTAAGTTACGAGTCTTAAACAAAACAAACCAAGTACACATAAACCAACAAAACCCCAACCCCCAGGCCTTCTATCCTTCTACCTAGGGCCCGCCTTTTTTGGAACTCCCACCACCATCCATTTAGTACACCTCTAATCTTTTATCATTTAAAAAATCTCACACACACATCTAAAAGTTGCAATGGGAATGTTCTTCATCCATTCTAGCTTTCAAAAAAGCCTTTTTATCTTTATCATCCCCTTCATAACTACATTATACACATATTTTTTACCTATTTCTATTACACTGTATTATATGAATGTTACCTAAAATGCAAAATTGCCTGTTTGTTTTTTTTTTTTTTTTTAAATTGTTTTGTATTTTTTGTGTGTGTGTTTTTTTTTTTTTTTTCCCAGACTCCCATTGAAAAACGTTCTTTTTAGGGCCCAATGGACATCCTGGTAAACCAACTGCAAATAAAAATTCATCTTAAAGGGACAGTTCCATTAAGTCCCTTCCTACCATCTCTGTGTAATTCTAGAATCCACTTCATCTCTTTACATTCTGTTTTATTCCTTAGCTCACCTTTTCTATTGCGAGGTATAAGTAATTCCAAAACTAAAAACTTAAAAGTATGACTGGTGTCATTCTCTAGAACATGTTTATACAGTGTATTATGAACTGCATTCTTCCTGATGTCATTTAAATGTTCTCTAATTCTGTCTTTCAGACATCTGTTTGTCTTACCTACGTAGTTAGGATTCACATTTCACACAGAATGGCAAATATACTAGATTTTGACTTCTGCAATTTGTATAAACATGAAAGACATAACTCTTATTCACTGATGTACATAGGAATCATTGCTATGAATATATTTGCACATGTTCCAGTCTTTACATGGGAATGTACCACATTTATCAGAGACAGAAACCTTTTTATTAGCAGATTTATAACACAGCAATTGTTTTAGTGATCTATTGCTCTTACAGCAAAACTTGGGTGCATTACCAAGTACTGACCTATACCTATCATCAGATGCAAGTAGTTGCCATTTTTTGCTAACAATATTGCAGATAGTTTAAACATCCATAGAATAAGTCATGCACATTCTTAAGTCAGAGCCTCTTGCATCAGTGATCTTTCTTTCACTGTTCACAACTTTCTCAGAGAAGTAAGGTTTAGCAACATCCCTCCTGTGTTGGAGGATCTCATCACAGGCAACCTCAACTTCCACATCATGGTAGCCTCTACATTTAGTCACTTTTAAGGTTCTTAAATGATTCCTACATAATTCTGTTATCAGCACTTAAATGTGCATATCTGTAGAACTGTCCTTCTAGCACATTAGTGTGTATATGTTTTGGATGCATGCTGTTACAATGTAAAACTTTATTCTTACTACACTCTTTCTTATATAATTTGGTAGTTGTCTATTTTCAGTAATTGTTACATGCACATCCAGGAAATCAATAGATGTAAATGAAGAGGTCAGAGTAAATCTCAGAAAACTAGATGTAGAATGTAAGTACTCAACAAATTTATGTAACGTTTCCATGGTGCCTGGCCAAACAAAAAACACATTGTTAACAAACTGTACATAAAAAGGGATGAACGTAAGAAAGAAATGACCTTGACTGAATATGTAGAGGGACTCCCAGTATATTTGCATAGCTGTTGGTGCACATGGTGCCTATCACAACCCCATATCACCCCAGTCTGCTGATATTGCTCATCATTAAATATAAACAGATTATTGCTCAAAATGATGTCAACAAGTAAGCAGACAAGTATTTTGTGTATGACCTTGTCAAATGTGGAAGTTAAATCTATATAAATTATATCACATCACATATTTTTTTCATTCATAACTATTATATTGCTATAGAACATCATGTTACAAGTGGTAATAGATATATTTTCAGCATTCCAGTTTCTGACAATAACTTATCCAATATTATCTTCTCCATTATTTTTCCATAACATGAAAGTAGACACAAGGGTCTGTATGACTCTAGGTTTGTCCTGCTCCCCTTTCCCTTAAAGACAAGTTTAATAAATGCATGTCTCCAGTCTTGAAGAATCGTCTCATATCTATATGGCATAATAAATAATTGATATAATGGTACTGTAAGTTCTTGCTGAAGAGTTTCTCAAGTCATTATTATGAATTCTGTCTCATCCCTGTGCTTTGTATGGATCGAGTATGCATAGTTATTTTTCAATATAATCTAATTTTATTTCTGTATCTGAGGTTACCTGGATGTCAGTAGGACAACTTATCACCCCTTTTGTGCAGCCAAACTGTTTTGCATAAGATTTTGTAAATACATCTATAATCTCTTGTGTCTGAGAATAAATTTTAGAATCTGCACAGAGTTTATCAATTTGTATGTCTTTACTCCTTCCACATCTTATGTATTTATAAAATGGTTTCCTATTATGCTCAATATCTTTATATAAATTGTCTTCACATTTTTCTTTATCTTGTCTCACACTATGCTTAATTTGTTTGTCCAGCTTGTTTTTTTTTTCAGTTTTCTCACCTTAAGTACCTTGTTCTCCTGGAAATATATCCTCCTGGCATTGTATGCCTAGATCCTGATGTTAAACATTTTTTTTTATTTTCTTTGCATTCAAACAATTTCTCTTTCAAAACTTTCCAAATTCCTTCAGACGTTTTTCCACTGAACACATCATTCCAATAAGCTTTACATAGTGACTGTTTTGCTTCCATATAATCTGTTATTAATCTTTTGTGCATTGGTTAGATTTCATTTTGGCAGAATTATTTAGCAACAAATTAACCTTTATAACCCCATGATCATTGCACATTAACAGTGGTAAACTTGACATGAAGCAACAGTAATTTCTTTAGGAGCACAATGTCTAATATGTTCCATTCCCTAGTAGTTTTTTTTTTACAATCTGAAGCAATTGTTGTTCCTGAACTTACATTGTGAATAATTTCCTTACTAACGTTGTCGAATCAATATTATTCCAGTCTGTTTCTGGTAAATTTAAGTCCCCAGCTAATATTATTCTTCCCTCCTGTGTTTCATGCAAGAATTGTACAACTTCCTCTAGGTCATCTGCACTTGACTTTGTTGGTCTATACAGTCCAACAATTGTTATTTGTTCCAGGGTTGTCTTTATTATCACAGTTACACATTCTGTAGTATTGGTGTTATCATTGAACATGTAATGATTACAAGTCTCATAACTATCTTTAATTCCTATCATAACACCTGCACCTGATTTCTTTGTTAGAATGTCTGTTACAGTAAAAACATTAATACCCTGACAGAACTGGTTTCTAGTAATTGTTCTTTAACCATGTTTCACAAACTATAACAGCATCAATAGCATTAACAACCATCAGAAAAGTATCAAATGTTGCTATCTCTGAACTGTTACATTTTCGACCTGGCAAAAATTCTGCCTTGTGTTTGTCAAATATTGCAAAATATCTGCTGCAAAAATTATCTTCCCTGATCTTGACATGAGCACACCATCCTGTCTGAACACGGGTGCCCAAAATTAGACTCAGATGCTCTATACATACCCATTTGTCATTTTTTTCATGTAGGTAATTACCCAAAAATATTTTCATTAATGGTGATCTGACTTTTCTTCCTGTATGTGATTTGTGAAAAATATGCCCTAACACCTGTACAAGCTATGCAGTCTAAGAGGGATTCCCTACTAACAGTCAGAGAGTCCTTGCAGATGAAATCATTTGTACCGGCATGAATAAAAACAGATCCATACTTGTTACAGTAAAACTTTCTAAGGCCTGTCTCATATCACCTATTTTTACTCCTGGCAAGCAAAACACTATTTGATGTTCATTATCTTCTCTGCAAATGTAAGTATCACTTCCTGTAATAACTGAATCTCCAATTCTAAGAATATCTTATCCGACCAGATTTGAAGAATCGTCAACTTCTAATTCAGTAATATCTGCTCTGTCAGTTGCTACACAGGAATGATCTTCATCGCTATTAGTCTTATTAATCACACTGTTTTCAATACATATTACATTTGCAAGTATACAATTCTCATCCAACTGGCTTTGTATATCCACAGCTTGAGCCAAGTTGTCATCGTCTTTCTTTCTTCTCTTTTTTTACAGGGATGTTCTTCAATTTTTCTAGATTCAGTTTTCATTTCTTTCTTTTTCACCTGCTCCTTGCCTCCTTTTTCCACCTTGTCTTTTAGAAAAATTATGCCTTTTTCTGTAGATCGTAGGTTTTCTGATAGAAAAATGTTTTGATTCCCTGTAATCTATGTGTTACATAACAAAACATTGTTCTTTTTTGTATGTATTTTCGTTGCTTTACATGCATTTATCAGTTTATTTTCTTCCTCATTATTTGTTGTGAACTTCTTCCATTTTTTATTTCCTTCTATATGCTCTGAATCTTCATTTTGCTGAATAATTGTATCCAGAATTCCAAAGTTGTCAGTGATATTATCTTGTTTCATTGAGACAGAATGATCTTTACACACAATACACACTTCCTTTTCTAAATGTGTTTTATTTGCTCTTTTCCTAACATTATTCATCTTATCAGTCCAATCATTAATATATGTAACAACAAACAACAGTTCTCCAAGCCATGCCAATGGCACAAGTGCAATCCTCATCAGTAAGTCTAGATTTACTACTGATAATGGTAAGCAAATCATCCAACTTTTGACATGAGGAGCATAGATCACCAGTGATATCAGGTGTTACATTTAAATATGCATTGCATTTATTACACTGTACAAAATATTTGTGCTTTAGCAAATCATTAATGGCATACTCATTTACAACAAAATATAAATCACAGTAAATCTTCCTGTCTACAAGCTATCCCTTCCTTCCTTCAAACAGTGAAAACCAGTGGCAAGAAATAAACTATAAATTCAAAGAAAAACTTCTCTTACCAAGCTACTGCACAGTCAATCACAAACCAATACAGTATTGTTTAGATAAGCTGTGTGTGTGTGTGTGTGTGTGTGTGTGTGTGTGTGTGTGTGTGTGTGTGTGTGTGTGTGTGTGTGTGAGTATGTGTGTGTGTGTGTGTGTGTGTGTGTGTGTGTGTGTGTGTGTGTGTGTGTGTGTGTGTATATATATATATATATATATATATATACACACATTTAGATATAGTCTGTGTGTATGTGAGTGTGTGTTTGTGTGTGTGTGTGTGTGTGTGTGTGTGTGTGTGTGTGTATATATATATATATATATATATATATATATATATATATATATATATATATATACATTTAGATATAGTCTGTGTGTGTGTGTGTGTGTGTGTGTGTGTGTGTGTGTATTCATATGTGTCCGTGTGTCCTACCTTCTAAGAAACTGGGCCCACAGTACTAGGGGTTTTCCCAGATTACTGACATGGCCGTGTGTCCTACCTTCTGAGAAACTTGGCCCACAGTACTAGGGGTTTTCCCAGATTACTGACGTGGCAGAGCATTAATGAGTGGCTTAAGGTCTATTACTAAAATCACTTGGCCTATTGCAGCCTTGGGCCATCAAAAGGAGAAGCTACTCTGCCCTTCTTCTTCCTCTCTGTGAATGAATTTAGGTCAGGCTGCAACCACCTAGTCTTACAGGTAAGTTTCTAGGTTCTTTCAGGAAACAGAATCAGACTCAACACAGACTAATAGCCTTTTTTTATTATGATGCAAGTTCAATGGCTGTAAGGGCTGTTTTAGCAATCCAAGTGGAGAGAATCTGGTGGTGTTGCTGGAGCAGAACAGTCTGAGAGAGCATAAAGGGGCTCCAGTAAGGGGAAAACAATTGTTGGCATTAAGACACCAGCTAAGTATAGAAAGAGCAGCAGAAGGAACAACAATCGTTGTGTGTGTGTGGGGGGGTGAGGGGGCGATTGCCTATAAAGTGTGACTGCAAGGGAGTTTGCAGAATACATATCTATAACTGATGCTGACGTACCTGGCACTGAGTAGACATACATGGGATAACGGTTACAAGTCCAGTTTTGGAAAGACCATCACTGTCATATCTGTCAGTAAAGTCTGTGCTGCCACGATGATGATGATCATTGTCGTCATCATCAGGACTGTCTATAATGAAGGAGGATAAAAGAATGTCAGTTTGACCAACATCTGAACCAAAATATAGGAGGACTGGTACCAGTGGAAATGGAGCTAGTGAAAATGTCAACTACAGATTAAACACTGAGGGACTGATGTCTGGGGTTTTGAAACCTAGGGTACCTGATTTCTAGGATTACTTGCTTCTAGTCTTTAAAACATTACTGCCAAAAAAAATCATACTGCATTAGTGGGAACATGTCATCTATTTTAATTGGTGGAGCACAGAAATTACCTGGAGGAGAAGAAACTGCCACATCAATGCTAATAGGCAAAGCCTCACCAGTGGATACAGTGTGTTCTAAAACAATTAAAGAAAGCAGTTTAACCTTGGAGTGCCAATCAATGAATATTCAGAAGCGTTTAAAGAACAGAACATATTTGCAATAGTTTCTCTGTCTTTAAGCTCTGAGATGAGAGGCAGTGCAACTTTTCAGAAGTGCTCTTATTTATTGATATATATATATATATATATATATATATATATATATATATATATATATATATAAAATCAAAAGAAACACTCTTGACACCAGGGAGTGAGTTAAGCAGTAAGTGATTGTGGTTTTCCTGTTTATGCTTATACTCGTATTTTCTTTATTTTTGGAGGAGGAAAGAGAAATGGAAGCAGACCAAGAAAGCTTTAAAGTTTTTTTTTAGAAGTAGATGATGAAGGAGCATCTTAAAGCTGGGTCTTACAACATTTAAGTCTGGGAATTAGGCCATTTTGATTGCCTTTTAGCAGTGGCATTTAGCTTCACTATTAAACTTTAATCAAACTAAACATAACTTGATATTGTGTTTGGTACTTATATAACCTAAGTTCCTGTTGACAAGCTGAATTTGCTTGCTATAGGCACTCATTAGGTACAAAAGTCTCCATAAATATTGTGAAGGGACAGGCCTAGGCATAAGAAAGCTTAAAAAAATGGTAAAGAAAATAGTAAAGAAACCAAAACATTGTTTTTTGAAAATAACATAAGAAAAACAAAAACAAACAAAGAACAAGACAGTCTGCTCCACCCCCCTTTAACAGCAAGAAAGAAATTGCATAGTAAGAAGGAACAGTACACTGCAGGACTGTGGACCATATTGGTGGACTTGGAAAGTTTCACATTATTTCTTATGCTGTGGCCATCAGTGCTATAAGTTTCCTGCAGACAGATTTCTTTGAAATCAGCCCTGCCCAGCCTTCTCACATACTATAATTTACTCGTAGCACCATATTTGTTACCCTTAGATTTAGCCATTCTCCTCCTGGATTTACCGACTGTCTTCATTATGTCAGACCTATTTAAAAGTATATACATTACCAAATAATTGAAGTAAGACTTTATAAAGAGTTATTTTCATTAACAATACAGGATCAAATGCATTTAGACTCTGTATTCTAAAAATAAGAAAATGTTCCTCTTTTTGACCCCCTGCTATGATATGAGAGTGGGCCAAGGAACCACTGGCCCAGTAATATTGCCATGGAGAAAATAGCATGCTGGCAGGGAGGAGGGCAGGAAAGATGGAGTAGGTTAGAAGAGGAAGGGGGCATGAAAAGGTAGATGGGTAAGTAGCAGAAAAGTTATAAAGCAAAATGTAACTAGGCAAGCCCCCTTTTTCCATGAGCAAAGTAGTACAGAACAAAACAGAACATACATCCTCCCACCCTTCCTAATAAAAGTAGGAAATGGTGTAGTTA
The DNA here is from genome assembly GCF_019279795.1 of Protopterus annectens. Taxonomy (NCBI): domain Eukaryota; kingdom Metazoa; phylum Chordata; order Ceratodontiformes; family Protopteridae; genus Protopterus; species Protopterus annectens. The sequence goes on from NC_056743.1 coordinate 683,104,955, forward strand.
TCACAGGTTTAGGTTAGGTTAGGTAGGTGCTTGCTGACCCCATAAGGGGTGATCACACTACGGGTTAGGAAGGAATTTCTTGTTTTCACCCCTTTGGTTTTTCAGGTTTTTGCCTTCCCCAGCAAGTAGTAGATAGGTTAGGTAAGTGCTACAGCCATGAAGGTGGAAGGGCAGACTTAGACAGCTAAATTGCAAAGAAGTGGGCTTGGCCTAGGTTGGGGGGGTGTAGGCTCAGACAGCTTGGCCCTTTTCTGAGTGGTCCATCCCATGGTGTGTAGCGGGCAGGCTGGGGGCCACAGCCTGGGGTCCCACAGGCTGCAGATCTCCTTCAGACAATGCCATCTGGCTGAATGAAGACAAGTGACTGTTGGTTGCATATCTCTTCAGCCAGTGGTGTTGGTTGAGCATTTACAGGAACTGTGTCTGTATTTATTTTATGGCCTGGTTGATTTGACTTCTTTCCATGTTCTGCCCTTTACGCATATCTGAATATTCATTGATTGGCACAGCCATGGTGTGTTTGCCCTTGACTTTTTGATGTGGCATTGATTTGATACATCATTTGATTAGATTGGCATAAAGTATACATGTCTGCAGCCATTTCTTCCAATCAGGTGTGTTGTGTGATATTTGTAATACTTATGTGAAGGCTTATTTTCAGCCTAAGACAATTTAATGTTTGGAAGTTGAGAAGTATGGGCCTTCTAGCCTGTACTTCCAGGAAATTTCAGTTGGTTTTGTCCAAGACCATAAATGTGCAATATACTACATCTATTTAGTGTTCAACGATGTACTTCTAAATATAAGATTTCACCTAATATTTTCAAACTTTGACTGAGAAAAGACAGCTACATCTTGAATACTGCATAAATGTTATCAACTTTTCACATCACTTTCATAAACTCTAAGATATGTAATAGCAAATTTGATGACCCACCACTGGACCAGTAATCAAGGACCCTCAATCCTTTCCACCAGTGGGGGACGTACAATGGGAGGATGACAGGTACACACACAGTATTTCCAGAGGCAGCTCTCTGCATCAAGTGCAATTTCCCTTAAGAACACACAGAGATCACTGTCAGTCGAGGGCTGGTTTCTGCCTCTTCCTCCAGATCCCCAGTATGACTCCCCACTGGCACAGCTGAGTGACCAAGCGAAGGCCTCCAATACCATCTCTGTCCAACCAGTGCTTCATGTCTCTGCCCAAGTAGCTGACACACATGCTGTTTGAGGTTTGATTTGCACACACACACACACACACACACACACACACACACACACACACACACACACACACACACACACACACACACACACACCCCTGGAAAAGGCTGGCAGAGGTTTACTAGCTATGCCCCCTTCTGCCCAGACTGTAAGGTAGTTACCACTGCCACCAGTCACTCCTTATCAGTTACCTTAAGACTCTTAGCAAAGGATGACCAGTTTTACTGTATAATATTAACATTAATACAAATGGTAGTTAGACCAAGAGCAAGGCTATTAGGAGTGGTCCACACAGTGCCACCAAATAAATATGCAAGTACTCTCAAAACTTAAAATCTCTACGCAGATCAGCCACAATGAAAGGTTTACATATATTTAATAATAAAATAACAAGAAAATATTCAGTATATATTCACAGTGACATCATAGGTCAAACTCACAGGAAATATTTAAAACAACATTCCAGGACAGGCTCAGATAAATAAAGAAAAATAATATCTAAACTAAGCTTCACTATATTCCTGACTGAATCTAAGAGAATTATACTATTCCCTGGAAATTACTTCATTAGAGCAAGGCAGATGTGGTTAATGGTTTCTCTTTTTGCTGGTGTCAGGTCCAAGACAGAATACAGAATGCTGTGTCTCCCTAAGAGACATCTCAAAATAATATCTAAAATATTACTGCTGGGATAGCTTGCAGAAAGACATGACTTCTTGTCATCTGACTTCTACTTCAAGGGCAAAACAACCATGGATGGCAGTTGGTAGCATTTAGCATCTACCTGTATAAATACAAAGACAAGGGCTTTTGCTCAGATCTTTGGCAGATGCTGGAAGTCATAAAATAATTGCATTCCTTTTCAGCACAAGTATCTGTAAAGAGCAGTTTGATATACACATGACATACAGTTCTAATACATTTGTAACACAAGCATCTTGTATAAATTAGTTTCATATTCACAAAATGGCATATAATTATTTACAAAATTCCAGCTAGCTGTGCTGGCAGTATCTCTTTTTGTCACACTTTCTCCCCCCCCCTTCGAAGACTGAAGCTAGTTTTTCAAGTGGCCCTTGATAAACGTTGCTTAAGAGGGATGAGCCTGTCTGGGAATACATTACCCCACACCCTGTCTTGAGATCTCAGGTCCCTTTGCATCGCTGACCCCATTACAGTGTTGCACTGTCATATATCCCTGTAACCCTAGGCTCCACCACAGTAACTTGGGATTTTGCTGGCTGGTTCCCTGCAGCCATAGACCCCCTCAGACTCCTCCTGCCTCCTACTGCAAATACTTAGCACCAGAGCCTCTCTATTATGCTAAGGTTTCATGGTGTTAACATGGTACAATTTGTGCCCCTGCCTCCTCCCTAGCAGTTCTATGTAATTAACATCACTGACCTTCCTGACCAATTTGAAGGGTCCCTCCAAAGTAGCCTGCAGCTTGTTGTGTCTGACAGGAATGAGAACCATAACCTGCTGCCCCACAGCATATTCTCTAGCTCGAGCATTCCTGTCATACCAGGCCTTTTGCTGCTGTTGGATTTCTGCCAGGTTCTCCTGGGCCAAACTGTTGAGTTCCCTGAGCCTTGAACTGAGGTTTAGGACATATGCCACAACCAACTACTTGTGGGATTCACACTCACCCTCCCAATCATCGCAAATCAGATCTAGAGGTCCCATCACCCTATGCCCATACAAGCAACTCAAAGGGTGAAAAACCCGTGGATTCCTGAGGCACCTCTCTGTAAACAAACAGATGGGGCAAATATTTCTCCCACTCCCTCGTAAACTGGTCTGCAAATGCTCATATCATGGTCTTTAGTGTAGAGTTTAACCTTCCACTAGACCATTAGCCTTGGGGTGGTAGGGGATGGTCCTTAGTTGCTTCACCCCACAGCACTTCCACAGTCAAGTCAGCAGGCCTGACGTGAAATTGGCACCTCTGTCAGTCAGTATTTCTTTTGGGAAACATACTCTGCTGAAAATCTCTAAATTTGCCACTTTTCTGACTCGATGGAGGACAGAGCCACCACCTCAGGGTATCTGGTAGCATAATCTACTTCCAATAGGCTGTACTTCTTCCCTGTGGAACTTGGTGTACTCAGAGGCCCCACAATATCCATAGCTACCCTCTGAAATGGCTCCTCAATCACAGGCAAAGGCATCAAAGGAGCTTGTCTCCTGCCTTGCCTTCCTTTTGGCACTGCTGACAGGTCCTGCAGTACCCTGTTACATCCCTGGAAATCCCAGATGAATACATTTTATGAATAATGCGTCTCTTGGTATGCTTTATGCCAATATGACCTACAAAGGGAATGTCATGGGCTATACCTAGAAGTGCTAGATGGTAGGCTCTGGGCACTACCAACTGCTGTATTCTCTCGCCCTCTAGTACTCCCTCAGGGGTCCACTCTCTGTACAGTAACCCTTTGTCCCAGTATACAGATTCCCCCTTTCCTTGAGAATTAGTTGCCTCCCTAGCTACCTCCATCGAGCCTTGTAATGTAGGGTCCGAGAGCTGAGCCTGTTTCACCTCACTCTTTATAACCCTTCCCAGCTCCCCTTCCACAGGAAGTCTGTTACCCCTGACAGCATTGCCTCACTGTCTGCCTGGGTACTACTATTCACCTCTGCCCTTGCAGTCACTCTGTCCAAGGGAACATCAGTACCCACCCAGTAGCTGTGGCTCACCTTCAGTCTCACTGCTACAGGGTAGCTCCCTCTCCGAAGTAACCACCTCACCAGTCCTGGCTTCAAGTGTGCAGTCTGTCTGGGTCTCCTCCAGGCTACCAGACCCACATGCCTGTCTCCAAACCTGACTGTGTGTAACTGCATGCACACAAGGTAATGCTTTATCAAAATTATTCCCTATCAAGGCATCTGCAAGGATATCCTCAAACATGCCTACTTACTTGCTTCCTTTTCCACCCTCTCAGTCAAGGTGAACCCAAGCCAAAGGTATTTACAATAGGGTCTCTCCCAAAGCTCTGACTGGAGTAGACTGCCCAGGCAAGCAGTGCTCCTCTTTAACCATTGCAGGCTTCACAATGGTTAGGTCAGAAGCTGTCTCTCTCTTAGCAGTGGCCTGTTTCCCATCTACCAAGATAGGATAGGATACAACCTCTTGTGGTAGTTCGGTACCCTTGTTGTCTCCAGATAACTTACCACTGGCATTCTCTTATTCTCACTTGCCGGTTCTCCTACCTTTTGTTCCCCACCTTGCCTCCATGGACATCTATATACTACATATCCCCACTGGTTATATTTAAAACATTTAACCCTTGATCCCGGCCATGTACCTGAACTAGTGACTTTCCCTGTTACTGGCAGACTCTGTTGGGGTGGTTTAGGCTACCCATGGGTTCCCTTATACCCATGTGCAGCACTGGGTATCCCTTTCCTGTGCAGTGATGCCCTGCTTGCTAGGAATTTGTCTCCCCCCCCCCAAATCATCTGCTGTGTTACATTATCTATCTGCCAAGCAGATTCTCATGTCCTCAGACAAAGTGCTAAGGGCTTGTTCCCTCACCACAATTTCTGCCAGCTCTTCAAAAGTGGTGACCTGATATCCACTCACCCACCTATGAAAATAAGTGCTTAACTCAACAACATAACCACACATGCTTTCATCTGCCTTGCGTCTGTGCTCATGAAACTTTTTTTCTATAAACTTCAGGTGATAACTTAAAACACTGTAATAAACAAATTTTAACTGTATTATAATTTAAACAATCAGTATCACACACTTTAGAAACAGCAGTTACAGCTTTACCATGGAGTAAGGGGGTCAGTAATCATACCCAGACCCCTTGGTCAACATTATACTGTTTACAAACCCTTTCAAACATATGAGTAAAATTATCAAAATTATCACCCTCTGAAAATTGTGGAAGAAATTTACTTCAGTCTCTCTGCTGATTCTAATTCCAAACACAGCAGTTCCTCTGCTGATTCTGCTTCGACCTCTAAATGGTGCAGTCTCTCTGCTGATTCTAACTCCAAACATTTGGCCTCCAGTTCAAGTCTCTTTAACTTCAGATGGATTTTAAGTCCTCTGAGGCAAAGTTGAACTGTCCATTTTCTGAGAGTTGTACATCCCCAAGGCCAGTCTGGTTGTCCTCCTGGTTGCTGGTCTGTGATGCAGCTGTGGCTAAGACTGTAATCATTTATGCTTTAGTCAAGTTGGCATGCACCAGTCCTTTGGCTTGGCACATTTCAACCAATTGGCTCCTTGTCAGCTTGCTATAATCCTGTGCTGACACCTTGCCTGCTTTACCTGACTAACTAAGCTAACAAAAAATAAATAAAACTATTGTGATATGAAACTCTGAATGTCTACCATGTGGCTGGTTGAGAATACAAACACCTTCTTTAGTCTCCACTGTTTACAGCCTACAGGAGTTCAGTATCCACACCACTGAATCCCAGTATGTGATGTGGTGATTCCGCCACTGCCAAACAAATGTGACAACCTACCACTGGACCAGTAATCAAGGAGTCTCAATCCTCACCACTGGCACCAGTGGGGGATGTACACTGGGAGGATGACAGGTAGACACACAGTATTTCCAGATACAACTCTCTGCATCAGGTGCAGTTTCTCTTAAGAAGACACAGAGGTCACAGTAGGTGCAGGTCTGGTTTCTGCCTCTTCCTCCAGATGCCAGTAAGACTCCCCACTGGCACAGCTATAGAGTTGAGGTCTCAGCTGAGTGACCAAGCCAAGACCTCCAGCACCCTCTCTGTCCAACCAGTGCCTGGTGTCCCTGCCCCAAGTAGTTGAATCACACACTCTTTGAGATTTGATTTGTACACACACACACACACACACACACACACACACACACACACACACACACACACACACACACACACACACACACACACACAGGAAAAGCTGGCACAGGTTTACTAGCTATCCCCCTTCTGCCCAGACTATAAGGTAGTTGCCACTGCCACCAGTCACTCCTTATCAGCTACCTTAAGGCCCTTAATAAAAGGTGACCACTTTTGCTGTGTAATATTAATATTAATACAAATGGTAGTTTGACCAAGAGGAAGGCTGTTAGGAGTGGCCCACACAGTGTCATCAAATAAATATGCAAATACTCTCAAAACTTAAATATCTCTACACAGATCAGCCAGACTGGAAGGTTTAAATATATTTAATAATAAATAATACAAGAGCAAGAAAGTAATTAGTATATATTCACAGTCACATCACAGTTCAGATTCACAGGAAATATTTCAAACAATATTGCAGGACAGACTCAGATAAATAAAGAAAAATAATATCTAAACTAAGGTTCACTATAGTCCTGACTGAATCTAAGAGAATTATACTATTCCCTAGAAACTAACTTCATTAGAGCAAGGCAGATGTGGTGAATGTTTTTTCTTCTTGTTGTTCTCAGGTCCCAGACAGAATACAGAATGCTCTGTCTCCCTAAAAGACTTCTCAAAATAATATCTAAAATATTACTGCTGAATAGCTTGTAAAATGACATCACTTCTTGTCATCTGACTTCTAGTTCCCAAGCAAAACAACCATTGATAGCAGCTGGTAGCATTTAGCATCTACCTGTAAAAATGCATGGACAAAGGCTTTTGCTCAGATCTTTGGCAGATGCTGGAAGTCATAAAACAGTTGCATTCCTTCATGCTTCTAAAATAGCAATTAGTTCACTCCAAAGACAATACAGAAATGCTTGCTAGTACAGACTTTGTGTCTCTAGCTGCACTGAAAAATTGTATAGCCTATAAAGTAATTTAATTTCAGATATTTTTCTAAAGTATGTTCAACTCAGGTTAACCCTCTAGTTTCCTCTGTTAAGTATATACATTTAAACATTTACAATAGTGGATGTACATTTCTGTTCTCTTCCAGTAGGGCACACAGTGGATCTATTTTAAACAAAAGCATTTTACAAATACCTTTTCAACACAAACATCTATACAGAGTAGTTTGATATACCCATGACATACAGTCGTAATACATTTGTAACACAAGTATCTTATATGACATGCAGTTCTAATACATTTACAACACCAACATCTTATGTATATTAGTTTCACAAATGACATATAATTATTTACAGAATTCCAGCTAGCTGTGCTGGCAGTATCTCCTTTCATTACAGCGAACATCACCCACTGTATAAAAATTTTCCTTGTATTTTATTTGTGACTTTTTAATAAATCTGTTGCTCCCACTGAGATCATTAATGCATAGAAGAGAAATGTTTCAAGAGAAGCAGAAATAAGAGGTGTATTGTGGTATATAGGAGGAGTCATGATGTTACTCTGAATTGTATATTACATATTAGAAAATAATTTTTATTTTAAGGCTTTGCTATATTTCCTCGTATATAACTTAATGCTAACCAAATTTCTCAAACATATTGCTACTGCATTCTCAAAATATTGTGCTTCTGCCTTGTAAATATTCCTGCTGTATATTTCCCTTTCTCTGTTTTTGTACTATTAAGTATCTTACAATTTGAATTATTTTATTTTTTATTTTTATTAATTACTTTCCTAGAGCTTTTTTCCTCAGGTCTCCACTGAAAAGGCACTCTCTGTGCCCAGTCAGATTAACCCAGTTAACAAATGTAAAAATAAATAAATAGATGGTCACCTGTAAGTTTCATTCTCACATCAATCCTAGCGCTATTTGTTCATTCACAAGACCATGCACTGTAGTATATAAGCAAGAAGCAACTAGCTATACTTCTGTAATGAACTCAGTCACACATTTGTATTCCCAGCGGATATAAAACACGTTCAGCAATATTGAGGCAGGTAGAATGCATTACTTTACATATTCCATGGTTATGTTAGCTTCTCTGTCACAATACACAGTGCCTGTAGTTATGACAAGCTATAAGCAATACTCTTCGTTAATTTTTAATAAATCAATGACAATTCTTTGAAGATCAAAGGCAAGAAAAAACAAACTGCTACTAAACCAGCACAGCTCCTGATGCCAAACAGCAGGACTAAACGCCTCCCAGACACACGAATGCTTGTTCTGGAAGTCAAAGGCAAAAACAACAAGCTGCTACTAAGCCAACACAATTCCTAATTCCAAGCAGCAGAACTAAACACCTCCAATAAGCACAGTCAGAGAGGTGAAACTCATCAAAGATAAACTCAGCCAGATAGTCAAACTCACTGAAGCAGGTCTTTTTAAATTCCAAAGGGATAAGCAAACAAGACGCCAATAAACGAACAACTTCAATTTTATTAAGCACCACGATACTGCTTTTCGACGGCGCCCTGCACCAACTTCTTCAGACTTTGAAAAATAACAACTCACACTTAAGTGCTGCTACATTTAAAGCCATTGCAAGCAAAGTCTATTACAAAACACACCCTCCAATTACCTTAAAGGAACAGGAACAAGTAGCTTCAATCTAACTAAAATGTTCCTATCTCATAAACACACAATATAAAAAGTTGTATGTGATATAAAATATACAACTATAAAACTAATACTGTTCCTTACATAGCACTTAAATAATGCAATTGAAAGTTAATAATATTATAAATATTATAAAAGCACACTTACTTTGAACCAAATACCATAATAAGACTGACACATTAAAATAAATAAAAAGCATGCCATGATATTTCAAATATTGATAAAAAGACATTCCATCTACCAAACATAGTATAAAATATATATCAAGATCACTCAGCCGGTCCTATGTCCAAATCACACCTGATTTTATACCCCCCATGCATCATCTTTCCAAACTCCTCAGCTTAAGGACACAGCTGATAGATAACATACTATTGAGGCCGGGGTGATGGTAGGCTTCAAGTCTCAACTGCCACATAAGCTCCTTCATTTCTAATTTCAGGGATTCAGTCCCCCCAATTCACATAGTTCAACTGGTCAATGATCATAAATGTAAAATCATTGCCACGGTGATTGTAGACATGACTTGCTAGGGCATTCTCCAGTTTAATCTTCTTCATGGCATATAAATGTTCGTACATGCATTCATTCAATCTCCTGTCTGTCTTGCCCACATAAAAAGCTGGGCATGATGAACAAAAAGCAAGATACACCACGTGTGTCGATGCACAATTGTATCTCCCTTTGATAAGTATTTGGTGTCCCTAATCATGAAATATGTGCCCGACCTCACATATCTACAATGTTTGCACATATTGCACTTATACATGCCAGCTCTTGGAGTCATGTTGCCACCTTTCCTTTCTAACATGTTCTTGATATTCAGACCCCTCTTGAATGTAATCTTCGGGACCGGCCCTAAATTATTGGGTCCTGTTAGTTCAGTTGACAACAAACCCCAATTTTTCTGGATGATGGGCACTATAGCTCTAGCATCCATGCTAAAGGTAGTGATGAAACTGCAATGGTATACACCTCTAAGTTGGCTGTCACCCCTGGGATAGCTATTCTCCAAGACAGAGTGACCCAAAATGGGTTGAAAATAGCCCATTTCCCTTTTGGATCTAACCCCTAGACACAAATCCACAACCAACTCCTCAGGGTAGCCCCTACATAAAAAAAAATTTTCCTGAAAGTCACCATCTCTCGAGACCATTCTGGCCGCCCTCACAAATTGGCCTTTTACTATTGATCTCTTCTGGAAGGCCGGATGTTCACTATCAAAATGCAAATAAGAATTGGAAAAAGTGGGCTTGCGATGAATTTTGCCTAAAAACTGGTTCTGGTTGCTGTCTTTAAATAATTCCACATCTAGGTATGCTATTCTGTCTATGTCAAAAGTAGAGGTAAACTTTAAGAAATGCGTGGACTTGTTGAAAATCTCCACCAGGTCATTGGCCACCGAAGAGTCACCCTTGAGGATAATACAAATGTCGTCCAATAAACGGGTATATAAAGATACTCATTCTAGGAAGATAGAGTTAGTAAACATGAATTCCTTCTCCCAAGTTGGCCACACTTGCCCCACATGGTGAGCCCATGGGGACTCCAGCTAACTCATGGAACCATCTATCATTGAAGGAGAAGTAGTTACATGTTAAAATGATGTCCAATAGGTCTTTTACCATTGAAGTTTCACTCGCTGGTGCCTGCTTTGTGGTCATTTCCAACTCAATCCATTCCACCGCTACATCATGTGGAATGGATGAGTACAGGTCAACGACATCTACCGTCAGAAAGTGGTAATCAGGACTGTATGAAATGTTTTTCACCTTCCCCAAAAAGGACCAGGAATCTTTGGAAATATATGATTCACTAGCCACATATTTTTTTAGAATGTGATCCACAACGTTGGCTGCTGCATATGTTACACTCCCTCTAGCACTCACCAATTGGCGCATGGGAGGGTCTCTAATGTTTTTGTGGATTTTCGAATTCCCGAACAAAACAGGTACTTGAGGCGATGCACAGTAAATAAAGTTGAAAATTTCCTGGTCAGTGGATTCATTAATAAACATGTCTTCATAATAAGACCGAACTCTTGCCAGATTTCCATTCATCTCATTCTTGGACACCTCTTGGTAAGTTTCAGAAGACAAAATTGCTGACATTCTGTTGTTATAATCATCTATGTCCATTGCAACCAGACCACCTCCCTTGTCGGGTTGCATAATTCTGACTGAAGAGGCACATAATTCATTAAAATCTGCCCATTCTTCTTTGGTAATATTAAAATGCATCACAGACCTAGACTGTAGCAAATGTCTAAAAATCCAGATCACACATTTGCTCAAATGCTCCCAACATAGGGTGGATAGGTGGATTGTATGTACTAGGTACATGAAAAGTATTCTTTTGGTACTCATGATCCCCCATCAACAAACATAAGTTTAATTTCCTGGCGAACAATTTAAGATCCAAAATGGATCTAGCCACACAGGCTCTTCTAGGTGGAACATAAGAAATTCCTTTAGCCAGGAAATCAACTAATGTCTGGGTAAACTTGAAATGAGAAAAATTATAAATATGAAAGTCCATCCCTGAGTTCGAAATGACTTTAAATGTGGTCTGCTCAGGGCTGGGGCACCCTACTCCACTCACATTTGATTCCTCCTTGTCCTGTATCTGAACCTGGTCTTCCGGTTCGAAGCCTGTTGGGGAGAAGAGGCTGGATCCCGAAAATTTGCCCCACCCAAACCAGAACTAGGGTTCCCCGAATGGCTAGTCGGAGTCGCTGGCTCACGTCTTCCCTCAGGGTTGGCATATCCAACCCTCCTATCACCAGTCTCTTCCTCCAGTACTGAACTACTCGGCAAAGATCCAAGGTTCATGGAATTATTAGGGCCATTCAAAGGGGCAGGAACTCCGCCTTCTCACCCCTTAAAGTTGCCTTGAGATTTAGGAGGTTTAGGGTAAGCTACCCCCTCTCTATAAGCCTTGATATCTCGATGTAATTTTTTAATCTTGGTTGAGGTAATTTTGGAAATATACTCATCAATACTGGAGTATCATAGTCAAATTTATATCTAGGAAAATTATTGTCTGACTTAATAACCTCATCCAAGTCTGCAATTTCTCTAGTTAGGGATAAGATTGCTTCCCGGTAGTGTGTACTAGTAAGGTCAATCAATTCAGATCCATGCCTATCAAACATAGTGAGGAGGTCTGCATGGAATTTAGATCCCTCCTCTAAACCCATGGGATACTGCCAAGAACACAGCCCCTTGGGTACTATCTTCACACGCCGACACTCTCCAAAATAAGAAACTTACAATTGCAATTTTCTTAACTTAACTAATTTCTGGTCAAAAGCATTGAGTTTAGAAGAAAGGTCATTACCTTTGGGTGTGTTGGATACTGGACCGGCTGATCCATAGTCGGTAGACAGCTGGAATGGTCGACTCAACCATTGGTTCAAGTTGAAATGAACATTGCTTTGCCCCCTCCCCTCTGGGGGATTATAAGATGTCAGTACGGCTCCTCTTTCGCCATTCAAGGTTCCATCAGATGGCCTGATGTTGGCTCCTCCCAACCCCTGGCTAGATCCAGTGCTTGGGGCTCCTGGGTCACCCATCCTGGAACCTGCTTCACTATTATGTGGTAGCAGTATTTGCAACCCAAAATGGTCTGGACTAGGGAGCTGTAGACCCTTAGAATTTGACCCGCTGCACGGCTGCGTAGTTTCAGACATCACATCCAATCGTTGAGACAGCATATCAATTTTCTGAGTGAGCAAATTAATAAGCATAGTAAGATCACTCTGCTCCATATTGTCCTGACTGTCTGGGGTAGAGCTGGGCATCACAAAAAACAACTGAAGATCAAAGGCAAGAAAAAACAAACTGCTACTAAAACAGCACAGCTCCTGATGCCAAACAGCAGGACTAAACGCCTCCCAAACACACGTATGCTTGTTCTGGAAGTCAAAGGCAAAAACAACAAGCTGCTAGTAAGCCAACACAGTTCCTAATTCCAAGCAGCAGAACTAAACACCTCCAATAAGCACAGTCAGAGAGGTGAAACTCATCAAAGATAAACGCAGCCAGATAGCCAAACTCACTGAAGCAGGTCTTTTTAAATTACAAAGGGATAAGCAAACAAGACGCCAATAAACGAACAACTTCAATTTTATTAAGCACCACGATACTGCTTTTCGTCGGCACCCTGGACCAACTTCTTCAGACTTTGAAAAAAAACAACTCACACTTAAGTGCTGCTACATTTAAAGTCCCAGACAGAATAATCTGTCTCCCTAAAAGACTTCTCAAAATAATATCTAAAATATTACTGCTGGATAGCTTGTAAAATGACATAACTTCTTGTCATCTGACTTCTAGTTCCCAGGCAAAACAACCATTGATAGCAGCTGGTAGCATTTAGCATCTACCTGTAAAAATACATGGACAAGGGCTTTTGCTCAGATCTTTGGCAGATGCTGGAAGTCATAAAACAGTTCCATTCCTTCATGCTTCTAAAATAGCAATTAGTTCAGTCCAAAGACAATACAGAAAGGCTTGCTAGTACAGACTTTGTGTCTCTAGCTGCACTGAAAATTGTGTAGCCTATAAAGTAATTTAATTTCAGATATTTTTCTAAAGTATGTTCGACTGAGGTTAACCCTCTAGTTTCCTCTGTTAAGCATATACATTTAAACATTTACAATAGTGGATGTACATTTTTGTTCTCTTCCAGTAGGGCACACATTGGACCTATTTTAAACAAAAGCATTTTACAAATACCTTTTCAACACGTACATCTGTACAGAGTAGTTTGATATACGCATGACATACAGCCGTAATACATTTGTAACATAAGTATCTTATATGACATGCAGTTCTAATACATTTACAACACCAACATCTTATGTATATTAGTTTGATATTCACAAATGACATATAATTATTTACAGAATTCCAGCTAGCTGTGCTGACAGTATCTCCTTTCATTACAGCAAACATCACCCACTGTATAAAAATTTCCTTGTGTTTTATTTGTGACTTTTTAATAAATTTGTTGCTCCCACTGAGATCATTAATACATAGAAGAGAAATCTTTCAAGAGAAGCAGAAATAAGAGGTGCATTGTGGTATATAGGAGGAGTCATGATGTTACTCTGAATTGTATATTACATATTAGAAAATATTTTTTATTTTAAGGCTTTGCTATATTTCCTCGTATATAACTTAATGCTAACCAAATTTCTCAAACATATTGCTACTGCATTCTCAAAATATTGTGCTTCTGCCTTGTAAATATTCCTGCTGTATATTTCCCTTTCTCTGTTTTTGTACTATTAAGTATCTTACAATTTGAATTAATTTTTTTCTTATTTTTATTAATTACTTTCCTAGAGCTTTTTTCCTCAGGTCTCCACTGAAAAAGCACTCTCTGTGCCCAGTCAGATTAACCCAGTTAACAAATGTAAAAATAAATCAAAATAAATAAATAGATGGTCGCCTGTGAGTTTCATTCTCACATCAATCCTAGAGCTATTTGTTCATTCACAAGACTATGCACTGTAGTATATAAGCAAGAAGCAACTAGCTATACTTCTGTAATGCACTCAGTCACACATCTGTATTCCCAGCAGATATAAAACACGTTCAGCGATATTGAGGCAGGTAGAATGCATTACTTTACATATTCCCTGGTTGTGTTAGCTTCTCTGTCACAATACACAGTGCCCGTAGTTATGACAAGCTATAAGCAATACTCTTCGTTAATTTTTAATAAATCAATGACAATTCTTTTCCATATCATAATCAGAAGGAAGTTGTATAAAATAACTGAAAAAATGAAAATACATAATGTTGATGCTCAGAATATATCTGGTAATGAAATGAAATAAATATTACACAAGCACAAAAAAATTGATTTCACATCAAAGCAAAATGAAACATTTCTAAAGCAGGCCAACATTTTTGATCTAAGAACTGAATAAAATATGAATAACATGTTCTTTGTAAGTAATGCATATAGTGAAAGTAGTTTTTTTATCATGTGGGGCCTCATACTTCTTAGTTTAGTTACTGTTCAAAAGAACAGTTCATAGTTATATGACAGTAAATTTAAGAAGAGCTGTTCGTGACATCATTTTACTATATTAAATGAAAAGTTTGGTCACTTTTTTCCTGCATATGACAGCAAGGTGCAGTGGGGGGTGGGGGAGACTGGGGACCTGCATTATCCCTGAGGCTCATAATGCCTTCCCCAAATGCATGCATACTCCCACACAACCAGTATGAAAACTATCACCCAGAGGTGCTCTGTTGAGCCTATTGCCTGCTGTCAGGGTGCATATTTGCAGCCCTCCTGCTCCTTCGATGAGACCTCTAATTCTGTCTCACCATCTGCCCCAGGATAGGTATGCCCATCCTCCTCTGCCATGAAGAACCTGAGCTGCTAGCTGAACTCGAGTCACCTGGGCCATAATCACGGGTTTAATCCTCTACTTCACTGGCAATGGCTCCATTTAGCAGTCATGGCTGGGTAATTTGCAAATTTTACTGATACTGTACATTTAGTTGCAAATGCAGAAAACCATTACATCTTACATTCTGTGTGAATATTCTGCAATTTTTGCATTTTTTTCCCTTTCACATCAGTACACTTCACTAAGAATGGTATAAAGCATTTAGGGACACATACTTTTAAAGTTCTTGTGTTTTACTAAGACAATAAAGGCTGGATTTCTAAAACGTAACTGAGTAATTACACATACCATTGTCAATGCCAGGACCCTTATGCAGACACTTATAATTAGGTACTGAACAACTTGTAATCAGGTTAGTTCATATGTTAGTACTAGGCTAACTGCCCTTATGAGCCATTTTAAGCCTAGCCCATTATCCCTTGTGAGACTCAAACCCTGCACCTTGTGTTTGTAAGGCAAACACCTTAACCATTAGGCCACCCTCCTAACCCCTGTAGTATAAATGGATCTACCTGTTGATGCATATACATACTATAGTCACAGATTTCAAAAGGAAATAGCAGAAAGGATCGTATCTTGGTCCAGTGGTACATGCTGCTGTTCCTTTGCTTCAGGGTCTGAGCTTTGAACCTAGTATCCAAATACTGTGTGCTAGGAAGCTGAATATTTGTCATAAATCAATATGGGTATCTGTTTTACTTCTACCTCCAAAAGCGTGCTGCACAAGCCAACTGTTTGCTTCAACATAATGTCCGTAAGTCTGCTTCATCCAAGTTGCACTTGGCTAGATGTGATATACAGCGCATAGTGCTACATCTGTTATGCACAGTATACTATCACATCACTGTGTGGTTATGTACCAAAGTTTGGTTGTGACACAAGGTTTCTGTGCTCGATATGTTTATCATGGTAAGGTTTATTGCAGCATAGTCACATAGACCATTTTTTACAACATTCCTGGTTTGGGCAAAAGATGACATACCACAGGCTTTTAAATTACTTGAGAAATTTAATTTTCAGTGCCATCATGGACATCTCTGTGTTTTCATGTGGCTAGTTTTCTTATGACAAGTTTTCATGTGGCTAGCTTACATCTACATTTCCAAATTTTTCAAACTAACCTGTCAATTGTACTCCACAGTTCACACATTTATGAATTGTAGTCCTCTAAGCTCCACATCATTTGCACCCAATCCAACTGGACACTTATGGGTGCTCTGTGCAGTCTAGAAGCATTGTGCAGCCGTCTGGAGGATTTGTGGTCAAGGGCACCCACAGGCAGATGCAAGGGGGTGCACTTGCACCCCCCCCTGGATTTTGACTTAAGTTATCTATGATTTGTTGAAATTGGAAAATGTACTGACAAAACCATACATTTTTCCATTTCAAGTTACATTTTTTTTCTTCTGTAAAAACTGCATCGGAAGAGATGTTATTGGAGGTTGCAGTCACATGATCCATATGATGAGCCTCATTTCCTCCTCAAACTGCATCTCCGACCATTAACAGTTGCAATAGAGTTTTGATGAAAGTGGGCGGATTCATATGACAAGCTTCAATTCCTCCTCAAACTGCATCTCCAACCATTAATAGTTGCAGTACAGTTTTGTTGTAAGTGGGTGGCAGATGGATTGGTATCCCAAAGATTTTGTGACAAAAATAGTAAGATATAGAGAGTTGTGTGATTTATGTGTAGTGCAGCACATAGTTTTGTAGAACAACTGAAGCTGTCAGGTAGGTTTATCACACGGAGTCAGAGACAAGAAAGAAGATCCTGAGGTAATTTTTTTGTACATTGAATGGCAGCTTCCAGCTTGGCACCAAAACATGAAAGCAGAGCACTTGAGACTGAGTGTCCAGTAGTTTCCCCTAGCGTCTAGTGCCCTGCCCATTCCCATCCCAATGCCCATACTGCTGTAGGTGCAGACAGTTCCTGAGGGTAACAACTTACACGCCGCATCCACAATTCAATGCCTGACTTCCCATACTAGTTAAGTTTGACTTCTCATATAGCCTTTTGGCATTCCAAGTTCCAGGAGGCGGTTCCGTTGGTCGGTTGAGAGACCACTACAGAATAGCAAATTATATAACTTACTACAAGCAAAGCAGGGGTAGAATCATGCAGAGGGTGCAGACACCTTTCAAACTATACCATGCAAAGTTATGAAAGTGTACTCTTTATTTATTTTATTATTTTGTTTTACATTTGCTGTCTGCGATAGTTGGACTGAGCACAATAGACCCTTTTCAGCAGAGGCCAGGAAGAAAAGCTCCATATGACAATATACATAAGTAAACACAATTGCTTGGTTATATACATTATGTAACAATCACAGAGAAGAAAAAGAAAACAGATATATTATATTATACAGGATACTTTAAAGAACATCAGTAATTTGTGCATAGTATATAAAGTTGCTACAGTAGAGTGGGGTTATAAAAAGAAGCAGTTTTTGCATATTCCATACACTAAACAGGTAATATAGTTACAGTACAAAACAGGGAGCTTCTGTATTTAATAGAGAAGACATTATACAGATTTTTTTTAAAAAAAGAAACAATATTTTATTTTATGAGTTTCTTTACAAGTAAAATTTCCACATAACATTTCTTAAGTTTCTTTCTAAGTAAGAGGAGTTTCTTGAGGCTCAGTATGTGAGTGTGGATATGCACGTACCATTAACCAGGGGTCAGACATTGACAGATCCAGGATTGTCTTAGATGTTGTTTGAGGTGTGACTTAAAAGATTGGGTTCTTTAATTTACAACATGTTTAGCAATATAGCTATGTAGGATTACATAGAGTGTTTCTACAGTGCAGCTGTAGCTGCATTTTTTTCTCTTAATCCTGGAAGGGCCAAACTATTAAAATGTTATGTGGCATGGTCAATATACTTCCCAGATGGGAATCTTGAATGGATTTATTCATTTATTTATTTTGCATTGTTATCAGTGCTATGCTTAATTTAATATATAACTTGGCTACATAATGTTATTTTACTTTTACTTTTCTGTCATTTTCATTTGTAACTAAGTTGTGGTTGGGCATGGGTACTAATGATCTAGTCCACCTTATTTGTTAACACAATACATAAATTGATGTGGATATATAAATGAATGACTTAATTGCATTGTTAGGTAAGCTATCAGTCACTGAAACAAACTGGAAGGTAACAGAATGGAAGAGAAGCCATGTATGTACTGATTGATGCATCCATGAAAGGTCTCATAAGTAATACATAAGTAATTGGAGGACAGATGATGTGATGTTAGTGTTGGTTGAGGTCCTCACATTATGGCAAAGAGTAAATAGAAAGTTTTGGTATTTGATTTTGCCTGTATCCTTAAGTCCAGATTGAGCATTATTAAAAATAAAAATAATATTAATGTTAAAAGCTTTAACTCGCTGAACAAGGGTCCTGGAGAACAACAGTCTGATGAAACCTGGGCTGCACCTTAACTCTCTTCACTGAAGATGGCATCCTTTTGGACTTTGCTGTGAAAAGTGAGCACTACAAGTAGCTTTTGGTTACTTTTAGTGAATGCCATCCTAGGACAGGCATATCCAAATGGCTTCTACATTTTGTGAGGACAGCAATATGAACAGTGTACAATGGCAGGACAAACACTGCCAATGTGGACTGCAGTTCAATGATATACCAAAGATGTGAAGCACATATTTGCAAATTGTAGCAGATATCTCTGTAATTAAATAGTGCAAACATTTTTTTCATTGGTAAAGGTGATCTCACTCCTAGATCAGTGTTGGATATTTGCTGAAAAGTATGGCAAGCCCATGGCCAAGATTCAGAAACAGGCCTGACGAAGAGCACCACTGCTGCAGTAAAAATGGACTTTTAGTGCAATAATGGAAACTAGCAATTTCAAGTACATTAGCAGCAATGAAGGAAGACCTCAGTGGCAGGTAATTTGTATGTCGCATAGCGATGGTGGTGCTGTTGTCTGTGTTTATGTCTGTGTGTGAGAGTGTATGTGTGTATGACAGTGATCGAAAAAAGAAAAGTTGTGTGTGTTTATGTTGCTGTCTGTGTACGTGTGTATGAATGAAAGTGTGCGTGAAGGCAGAAGGAGTGTGTGTGTGTGTGTGAGAGTGTGTGTGTGAGAGAGATAGAGAGAGAGAGAGTGTGAAATGCCATAGTTAGAGTTAGCATGTAGAATTTTCAAGGAATTGTGAGCTTCAAGGGAAGAGAAGTTTACTGCTACTCATGCTAAGTCTGCTTAAAATATGCATCTGTTTTGTTTAGCAAAAGGCAGTGGCGGCTGGTGATTTCAAATCAAAGGGGGGCTGCAGAAGACAGCTGAATGAGTGGGGCCAATGGGAAGGGGTGTGGCCAACTAGAAAGGAGAGGAGCTATGCTCAAAACCATAAAAACTGGAACTTTAATTAAATACGCTGCCCTGGGTGCCAAACCGTCATTATGAGAGTCCAATCAAGACAAGATGAAGTGCAGAAGAAAAAAAATATTTCAATGCACTGGCTGCATGACAGCTTACTTAATATCTAGTTGGATACAAAAAGGTTGTGAGGCATGAAAAAATAAATTACTTTTTAAATACATTACTGGAATGCCAGTCAAAAATCAAGTATAAGAAAAACAAGCAGCACTCAACTCAAACCACTTTTCCTTGCACTGCTGTTCTAATTATAATTTATATTCAGCTTAAAAGTACCAAGTAACATGCTGAAAGTAACAATCTCTGTGTTACCGGCTTTAAGCCCAGCACCATACTCATGAATAATTTTAACTACCCCTCTATTAACTGGGAAGCTTACATGACCACTAACATGTAGGCTGAAAGAATTCTAGACTTTGTCAATGTAAATTCCCTGGAGTAGCTAGTCTATATTCCCAATAGGAATACAAATATCCTAGACTTGGTACTCACAAACATGGGGAATCATTGCACCCCCCCTTCAAGTGTAATGCCCTTACTGGTCAGATCAGATCCCAAAACAGTGTCCTTTGAAATGAATATAAAACTAGCACCCCCATCTAACTCCAGAACCTTTAAGAACGTTTTGAAGACTAACTACCTCCTATTATGTGATGACATAGCTAATTTCCAAGCTCCCCTAAACTAAGAAAATATGGAGGCCTATGCAGAGGTATAAACAAAATCATTGTACAACCACATAAACAGCTGTGGAGAAGTGGCAATACCAGATCAAGATAAATCTGCAAAAACAAGCCATCCTGGTGGACCCCTGTTATAGTTTGTACAACAAAAGAAAGAAAATCCTGTCCAGAAGTAGGAGAGGACATGGACTGCAGGGAAAAATCTCTCCCATTAGTTTAAACAAGCAAATCAGGAGACTAGTCACATTTTCAAAAGCCAACTTCAAGGCAAAAATAGCCTCCCAAGCAAAGAATAACCATAAGGCATTTTTCAGTTATGTCCACAATCTTAAGGGCAACACCCAACAATATAAAGAGTTAGTTGTAGATGGTTATCACCTACACCCAGCCAGAATATAAAGTAAATCTGCTGACTGATAAATTTAGCTTGAATTTTTCCCACCCATCACTTCTGGTTACCCCCCCCCCCTCACCCACCCACCCCAGGAAATGTCCTCCAGCATTCTTCTACCAGTTATCACAAAAGAACAAGTCAGCACTTTGTAAATTATCAGAAGCATTGTAGGAAATGACCTGAAATTCAAGATAAGAAGCTGGGAATATCACTGCCTTAAATCCAAGTTGTTGTAAGACAGACATACCATAACAGTCCTGAATACAGAAAAAGAAGCAAAGGATAAAAATGGTACAGTTCTTTCTCAGGGAAGAAGTGAAAATAGGCTGTAACTCATTTACACATGCACAGATCACCAGAGTGACACAGTCAGGTGAAAAATAACTTTTTTGTACCTGTAAATAAATCCATCATTATGTAGAATCACTACTTCTCAGGCACAATACTGCAAGTAGTATACTGCAAGTAGCCTAAATGTGTGGCTTAGTTGCAGTGCATAACAATACAACATACATCCTTTAGTTATACATATAAGTTATAAATGCACACATAAAATATGATTCTGTATACCATAAGTGAGAATGAAACAGAAAACATAATAAATATCTTTTGATCAGATGTCACAAAAATGTACAATGGCCATATCCAATAAAAAAACAATTACAAAAATGAAAGCTTGGCTTTAAATCCATTAACCAAAGACTGCACATCTTGAAAAAAATGTAATGTTGATGAAAGTTGGTATAACAGCAGGAGGAGAACAAGCATTAAAGTCAGGAACCTGTCCTCATCTAGGATGCCAGTGATACTCTTAGCCTTTAGCATGCAATTGTATAAGTGCAAATGACAAAAATGCATTTTATGTTAGTCATAAGATACTTTCTCATGCATATTTGCATTACATCAGTAAAGTATCAATGTTTACATGACTTTATGTGACAAAGAAAGCAAGGATAATGCAAAGTAGTCTGTGAAAAACAACAGACTAAGAGTGAGAGTCAGTGTATATTAATATTATGCAAGTTAACCTACACAGAATGCAAGACTAAGGCAATTCAGAAATACATGATCTTTAAAAAAATTACTTACATAGGAATGCTGATAGACTATGCAAGTACGTAGTTCTAAATTATGAAAAAAAAATTCATAGCAACTCTAGTAGTAAAAATATCATATAGGAGGCTCATGCAATTAAAATTAAATGCTTAGTAAAAAAAAAAAGGAAATGTGGGTAAACACTGTATGGGGTATAACAGGGTGTGCCTAGCAATAAATGGTGCCTATGGGTAGATGCAGGAAGGGGTATAGATAGCCAGTGTATACATGGGATAATTTGCAGAACATTACATAGGCATGTGAAATAACTAAGGAATGGGAAAGGGGTCAGTGATCAAACATAGATGACTTTCACAGTCAGCCTGAGACATCCACTGACTGATTTGTGTAACTCACGGGAGTACAAGGCTTGTCATGGATCCCTGAGAGAGGCAGTGGCTGAAAATCTTCATGACCCAGGAGATAGAGCTCTTACTACAGGACCTACATACACACACAGCATGTGCACTGTGGGCAAAGGTGGCATTGGCAAGATGTATATGGAGGTGGTGTGGCAAGGAGTGATACAGATTATAAGCAACAATGGTCACCACTCAACTCAACCCCACCATTGGATAATGTGATTCCTGACTCCCCACAACCACATTCCAGAGTAAGTGGCTGCCAAATTCACCTTCCATAACCCTGTCTCATAGGACAGTGTTGCTGCCACCTATCATTGTGTTCCTGCCCTCTACATGTGACAGTGACTGTGGCCTGCCTACCCTCTTACCCACAGTGTGAAAAGTCCATGCACTGCCTTGCTAGCTTGGTATGGCAGTGCATGCATCATTTTATTCAGTGTTGCTTGTGCCGTGGCCCAGCTCTGCCTCTGCCTCTGCCTCACATATGACACTGTTATTGCCTGTTCATTCCCAGACTATGTACCCTATAGTTCTGCTGCAGGTCCTATTGCTGTGTTGAGTCTTGGTGGAATATTTTCCTACTACACTAAATGTCTGAAATGTAGAGGGCAAGTGCGCTTGAGTGAAAGGGGAGTCTACTCTATTCAGACTGTGTGAGTTCACAGTAAGTGCAAAGACAAGAGGCTTGGAGTAGAAGGGGAGTCTACTCTCTGTGAATCCATACTGGAAAGTAACCAGACTTTGTTTAGAAGAAGATGAAGAAGGAAATTCACTACTAGAAAATTGTTGAATTACTCTGGACAGAATTAGCACAGCTAAGCTAATGTGTATTCCCGGTATTAGGTTTCTCACAATTGTGTTAATGGAAAAAGTATTGTTTTTTTGCAGAATTAGTTTGAAGAAAGCCACTTCAATGTAGTATATCAAAATCTGTAATAAAAAGAGTGTTTTATAAATTAATTAAAAGCATACTGATTTATGACTGAAGCATGTTAAATGTGGTTAAAACACATTTTGTGTTTGATCTAATGACTCCCAACATATGACAGCTGGTGGAAAATGTAGACAGGTTTATTTATTCAATTTTCAATGGAGGCCCAGGGAGAAACACTCTAGACACATGTCTTTGTAATGTGGGAGGAAACCAGAGCACCCCGAGGGAACCCACACAAATGCAAGCAGGACATGCAGACTACATACAGAAGGAACCCAAGCCAAGAATCGAACCAGAGAATCTCTTACTGTGAGGCAACAACACTACCACTGCACCACTTTGATTTATACAACTGATAATGAAAATGTATGGAAAGTGGTTCTATCTTATTGACTGGACTTTTAACTGAAGATAGAAGAGTGTAACACCTTCAGAAGTAGAGAACAAGAAAGACTGAAATGTACCAGGCTGTGGTATGCTTATGCTGTTCTAAGAACTAAGTAATTGTACTGGTGAAAAGGCTGCATTTATACATACAAGATAAAACATTTTTGGAGATATACACTGTGGAACAAATCTTTGATGAAACAACTGATGTTTGGTAAAACTGGAGTAAGGAAAATTAATTTGTAAAAGTGCACCTAATTTAATATTGTAATAACTCAGTATGGCATTTGATTTAAGAAACATAGTGTGCCCAAAGAAAGGTTAACTTGCTATATGAGTAACAACGTGCTTAATGAAATTCTTAAGTGATGCATGAAAAACAGATTTTGTCTAAAGAAATGTTGAGGTCTTCATGTGAAACAGTTGTATTTTCAGACACTGTTGAATTCTTGTAAACTGTTTAATGCTGAATTCCCAAAAATCTGGTGAACAAAGCTGCACCTGTTGAAATTGCATACTGAATTTACTAAGGCAACTTCATGAACAAGATAAACTGGCAATTACTGCTGTAACACAAATTTTATAAACTATGTGGTAAGTGAAACTCAAGCAATCATAAATTTTCTCCATCTAGGAAAGGTTAACATAAGTGAATCTGAAGCTGGTAAACACCAAATTGTGTTCTGAGCTAAAGCTTAACATGATGCTGGATGTGTTAATTGTTCTAAGTCAAACTATTGCACTTTAAAATAATTGATGGTACTATTTTATAGAAGTGAACCTGGGACCATGTTTGCATATTTGAATTTATCCTATGATGAAAACAGAAGTCTTTTCAGTGTGCGTGGTAAAACAAATTTGTGACATTAAATGATAACTGTGTTGTGACATTCAAACATAACTGTGCCATTTGTACAATACAAGGGCTGCAAAAATAGTGTATTGGGGTATTCTGCTAAACGGTACTGATGAAAAACAATGCTTTGTTTTAAAGCAATTCCAATATATGGTGTTTGTGCTTCTACCAATGTTAGTGAACTCTGTGTAAAGGCTAGCAAGCTAAGCAGTGCTTTACAAACATTTTACAAAGGTGTTTTTCAAAGATGTTATTTCCAAAGCTTCTATGAATGGTGAATGAGTGACTGACATTTGCAGTGCAGGGCATGAAAGTAAAGGCAGTGAAAAAACTGCATAGATAAATGAACATTTATAAATCATTTTGCGGTATTTTGAACTAAGCACAAGCTGTTGTGTTACCAGCAGTTAATGGGACATCCTGCTGGAGGTCAATTGTATATAAACTAAAAAAATTAGATGTTACCATGTGTTGAGTGTTTGGAAGTGCTGCTTCTAAAAATTAAATCTTGTCACAGTGAAAAGGTGGTTCCTTGCTGTGTACTACACGAAAGAAGCTTGTGTATAAACCTCCTAAATTTTCTGAATTTAATTGCTATACTGTGGCACTTGTGGGTTGAAAGTCCAATGAAATTTATTGTGAAGTAGAAAACAGCTTGTATTGAAAAATTTAAGGGAAAAGAGGTAAACAAAATAACAGTGCTGAAACTAAAAGCAAAATGATATTAGGTTACATTAAGTTGCAGCAAACATAGACTCACTCCTACTTACTTCAACAGTACTGTAAAAAAAAAAAAAAAAAATTACATTGACAAGCCAAGTCCAGCACCTACCTCAGTTCTGTTTAATAATTTGATTTGATGACAGCAGCTGCTCATAAGCAAGCCAGCAACAGGCAAAAGTCAAACGCAAGTCAAAAAAACCTTTCTTTCTCCAAGGGTAGTCCATCCCTAGCACAAGTAATCCAAGTAAGTATAGTGTGCTACTACAGGCTACTGATTGTTTCTCACTCTCTTTTTTCAGAAGAGAGCGAGAACAAATCAGTAGCAATCCAGCCATCCACGTCACGTACGTGCCTGCGGATGTGGCAGTCCGAACCCCCTTCTAATTTACTGTGCGGTTAAACTGCATAGACTACTGGGCACCACAGTGAAGCTTTTTCTTTAATCTGGACTGCCTTGTACAGCAGTCAGATAGTATACTATATTGTAAAAAAAAAAAAAAAAAACAGAACTCGACGAGCATGTGCAGTTCGAGCTCCAGGACTCATCGTAGTGTTGTGTAAAATTAAGTAGTTAACACACAAAACACCAAACAAAAAAAAATAGTAATACTTTTTTTTTTTTACATGGCAAATGTCAAATACACTTTCATCTTTTTCCTGGGAGGGCTGCAGTCCAGCAGTCTGATAGCACGAGCCGCCCCTGGCAAAAGGTATCATTATTGTGGTATAGAACTGTAAACCAGTGTTAGTAGCACAGCAGGTAGCATACTTGCATCTTGATGTAGAGGGCTGTAGGTTCTCCTCCCATAGCATATAGATTTGTATTTTAAGGAGGTTGGGCACTGCAGTCCTTAATATCTCCTCCTTTGGATGGGATGCCTAGTAACTATGAACCTGTTTTTCAGCTTGTCACCCATTCCCTATTGCAATATACCAGCATACCATTTTTTAATGTAACATAGGCAATTTATTCTTCAAGGGCAACAGGCACTGAATTTGTAGATGAAACACTGAAATATAAAATTGTTTCTAAGACAACCTCTTCATTAGTTACAGACCCCTTTAATGTAGAATTATTCAGATGACTTTTACTTCTGCAGATATTGTGCATATTGACTGATATTGGTGGATTGTAATGACAGAAGTTTGAGTGGCCTTTTATGGTTGAAATGTTCTGAATTGGGCAGTTTGTCATTATTGGTTCCTATGTTTTGTTTCATTGCTTACTGGAAAAATGTTCAAAACTAACAAGCAGTGCTGTATTATACAAGGGATATAATTCAATTATTATATATTATAATTAATACAGTCAGGAAGGTGATTCAAAGAACTCCTGCATGGTCCTAAAAATGTGTGCAAGGGGGCCTATGATTTGAAAACAGCCCAAAGGTAAACTTAACCCACCACTGGCCAGATGCATTTTCTTTGAATGTGGGTTTCAATGCTGAAAGTTTCAAAGGCAGAGATGTTTAATCCTAAGTCTGTTTTCATTGTAGACTATTGCTTTGTTTAGCAAATGTCTATCAGTGTTTCTGCTATAAAATTTGAAATAAATGTAAATTAAATCCAAATATCTGTAATAATTGTAGAAGTAAAGCATAAAACAGTATGCACACTGAGAGTTTTGAATTGTGTTTATGGCAGATGGGGAGAAATAGCCAAGCAATGGGGACACTGGAATGGCTGCATGTGTATGTGAGGGGACTGCATGGGGGGGGGGGGCTCTGGGTTTGCACCCCCTGCAAAAAATTCTGCAGGCTCCCCTGTCTCTGTGGTATATTGTTTATACCAAATACTAGCCTACCAACTGCAGGCCTTGCTAATGAATCATAGCAACAGACTTTGTCTATGAATAAAGTGCCTTATATGTTCTCAGCTATGAGAAAAGCACCAGTTTCAGACCAACATAATTCAAAACTGTGTTTAGACTTCCTCCATATTTCATTCATGTTGCCAGTCAATTGAAGTTTTGTGGCGGTTGCAGTGCCTTAATTTTCCTTTTCTTTTATGTGATAGGATGTGAGCAGACTAGTGTCTTACAGTAGACATTGTAAAGCCCTGCCACAGTCCACACTTACCTTTGCCCCAAACCACTTCTCCACAGCCTTCCCAGATGCCCTTAACTCTTGACATTTTAAGCAATCTTTTATTGTTGTTTTTTTTTTTTCTTTTAATAAAAGTGGAAGGTAAGAGGATGTTGTACCTCTTTACATGCAATAGTGTCTCTAATATTGGATGCAGTTGCATGTAAAGATGGGAGGAGGCTATAGCCAATAAGATAGCACCTGTTTTAAAGTTTTGTTACTGATCACAACAGAAGACACAGATATGCTGCATGGGGATGCATATGATTAAATGGGCAAGTAATTACTCTAACTATAATGTAACATGTACATGGCCCACCACTAAAAGCAACATTTACCACCACCTCTGTCCCCAAAAATGTATCAGTTATTTAGTAGGACCTACCCAGTTAGCAAATGCAATGAAGTAATAAACATATTTTACTGCAATAAAATCTTCTTTTTACTTTGAGAAAAAAAATCTACTGAGAATAAAACAAAACAGCTGTGTGTCCAAGGTGTGGCACTTTATTACTCATAAAGAGGTTAAGTTAATGTGTGATTTATTTTCTGATTTTATTTTTTGTAAATTCTAAGACTGTGAAGTACAACAACACTAATTTGCCTTGTATTAGCCTCTAACATTGACAAATTGCACTGATAAATATTTCAGAAAGTACAAATCATAACACTGTAACTTGCTTTGAAATGTAAGTGAATCAAAGTTATTTTAACTACTGTTTTCAGAGAAAAAACTCATCTATTTCCATGAAACTGCTTCAGTCCATATATGGCCTTCAAGCTCTCCTGTCAGCAGACTCCCTCTCCTTCTTTTCAGCTAGCTGGATATGGTTGCCCAAGGAATCAGTTAAGTCCTTGCTGCTGCTGTTACAGACTGACTGCAGAATGGGAAAGCATGGCTGCAGTACAAGATTGTATCATCCTGGTGCTGCTGTTTGCAGGTTTGAAGCAGAAACCTGCCATCTTTCCATGTTACTCTACTTCTCTCAGCCTGGTGCTGGTCATTCATATTCGTACTCCAGCTTCCCAGGTGGTGCTGGTCATTCATATCCATACTCCAGCTGCTCAGGTGGTGCTGGCAATTCATATTCATACTCCAGCTGCCCAGGTGGTGCTGGTCATTCATATTCGTACTCCAGCTGCCCAGGTGGTGCTGGTCATTCATATTCGTACTCCAGCTGCCCAGGTGGTGCTGGTCATTCATATTTGTACTTCAGCTGCCCAGGTGGTGATGGTCATTCATATTCATACTCCAGCTACTCAGGTGGTGCTGGTCATTCATATTCGTACTCCAGCTACCAGGTGGTGCTGGTCATTCATATTCATACTCCAGCTGCCCAGGTGGTGCTGGTCATTCATATTTGTACTCCAGCTGCCCAGGTGATGCTGGTCATTCATATTCATACTCCAGCTGCCCAGGTGGTGCTGGTCATTCATATTCGTACTCCAGCTGCCCAGGTGGTGCTGGTCATTCATATTTGTACTCCAGCTGCCCAGGTGGTGCTGGTCATTCATATTCGTACTCCAGCTGCCCAGGTGGTGCTGATCCTTCATATTCGTACTCCAGCTGCCCAGGTGGTGCTGGTCCTTCATATTCGTACTCCAGCTGCCCAGGGGGTGCTGGTCATTCATATGTGTACTCCAGCTGCCCAGGTGGTGCTGATCCTTCATATTTGTACTCCAGCTGCCCAGGTGGTGCTGGTCCTTCATATTCGTACTCCAGCTGCCCAGGGGGTGCTGGTCATTCATATGTGTACTCCAGCTGCCCAGGTGGTGCTGGTCATTCATATTCGTACTCCAGCTGCCCAGGTGGTATATCATAGTCTCCCATTCCTCCAGTCTTCCTGGTTGACTGTCTATGGCCTTGTGTGCTGCAAATAAATAAATAAATTAAAAAAAAACTTGTAAAGATCTGATTTTCTGATAGTATATTCCTTTCTCTTGGCTGTTCCTCCAGAACAGAAACATGAATGAGCTGTGGAGTCATTCTACTTTTTCAAGCATTTGGCTTTGTTTTGTTTGATTGGCAAGATGGAAAGGCTGCACAGAGCAGAATGTGATGATGACAGTACGTTGGCCAAATCATCGGGTTGGAATAGGCTTGCTGTCACCAAGCATTAGGTAGACAAGATTTCACTATTAGTTATCAAAGTACATTTGCTGATATTGAACCAGAAAACTGGAAACAAGCTTGCTTTGACAAAACCAGAACACCAGACTACTAGTGATCCAAGAAAAAGGGGAAAATAACAAACTAGCAGCCATTTTCACTATACTCTTTCATTGTATTCTTAATTCTGCTTGCATTTGTGTTTTAAATTTTGATATTTGTGGCTCAGAGAGGTCTTTTCAAATCCTCACCTCTGTCCCCATGCTGTGATATTATTTTGGGGTTCTTTGAACAGATTCATATATTGTTACTATGCTAATGACCCGGTGGGGGGGGGGGGGGGCTTTCTAAGTCTAGCCAGGTTTTCCTGAAAGAATAATGATGTCCTGTATCTGAATAGGACATTGAGAGCCAAGCATTTATAAGCTACCTCTGTCCATAAGGGAAATGGGTGCCAGGTCCAATGTGGTCTAGTTTGTGCTTAAACTCGGTAACAGACGAACTCATCTTCACATGGATAGAAAGCTTGTTCAATAGGAGGAGCAGTCTCTGGGATACGTATCTGTCTCTCCAACATGTTCTGTTTAAGTCACATAATTCAGGTACCTAGACATTGTGTTTGTGGTACTGTTTGACTTACAAATATGTAGGAGATTCATAAATGTGGGGTTTGTGGATGCCTTGTAAGCCAGGCATAGATCACCCCTCAACAATCTATAGGAGACTGAGTAGAGGGAAAGGGCTTTAAGGTTCTCTGAATAAGTGAGGATTATTTCACCTTGTATTCTTTTCATAAGGACCCGCGGTGTTGGTGCTGCGGTAGCATTGTCGCCTCACAGTAAGACGCTGTCCAGTTCGATTCTCAGCTAGAGCGTCTAATGCGTGGAGACATGCGTGAATGGGCGTACCTTCGTTGAAGGTTGTGCATCAGGCCTGGTAAGCCGGTATGTAAAAATCAACTGCCAGTCATTAGCGGACCGGAGTTCCGCTGTGGTGACCCCTAACCGGGAAAAGCCGAAAGACACAAACAAATTCTTTTCATAAGAAAATTCTGAGGTTACTTTATTTGCTGCATATGCCTGGTCAGGTACATACCAAAGGGAGTATTGTACTCTATGACTGGTCTGATAAGGGAAGAGTACAAAAAAGATAATGATCTCTTTGTACCTAGATGTCATGCCCTTACTTATAAGTTATTTGGTAATAAGAATAATAATAATAATAAAACATTATTTATAAGGAAAAGATTCAGTCGGCACACAAACAGCTCCACTAACTGTCTAGTAAGAAGTAGGATTTCTTATTTTTCACACACCCACAGAGATACTCCAGTTTTAGACATTATCACATAATTCCTGATGTGCAGATCGGGTATAACCAATATCATTACACTTTTTTATAGCAATACTATAGTTTGGTTTGATTAGGTCAACTCTAGTTCAACTATGCCTGTTATGATACAGTTATGCTGGTGAGTGACCTGTAGAACAACTGGGTGTAGTTTGTATTATAGCAGAAATATCAAAACACTTGGCTGGATACCAAAACAATTCACTCTAAGTAGAGCTTCAGAGATTCACCTAAACGTAGACAACTCTAAGAAATAAAAGCGATTCTCTATTTAATGCTCACTGTTGTACAGTGCATAAAGGTGGGGCATCGGCAATGCTGTACCTGCTGTTGAGTTGTTGCTGGAATTCCCCACAGGGACCTTGTTGTGCAAGTAAACAAAGGTAATTGATCTGCTTTTGGTATGGAGCCTTTCTGATATCAGTATTTGATGTTTGCTTACCATTTTTTCTGCTGGATGTGCTGTTTTATTTAGTTTTGCACATGTTTTAACCTTCTGGTCATCAGTGATTCATAGGTTCGTAGGTGTTTACTAGCCTAATGACCACAAGGGTCTTTTTAAGCCTAGCCATGCATCCCAAATCTCTGACAAGTTCTGATACCCTTGACAAGTCTAAGCATTGATGTTTCATTTGTGTTATTTATTTCATTTGTATTGCATTTTGCATACATTTTATTTGTATTTTACTTGTGTTTTAATAAGCTTACATTCCCATAGGGACATATGGCTAACAGCATCAAGAGGAAAGTATAAACTTTTACACTTGTTGATGGCTAGGTTATTCTATCAGGATGCCAGCAAATGCAGCATTGCTGATAACTCGACCACCTCTATATCAGCCAAAGAAATGCTGGCATTAAATGTAGAAATAAGTAGTATGGTTGACATACTGGGGGAACAGTGCTACCTGCAAGCTAGGAAGTGTGACAGCAACAGTGACTGATAGCTTCAGATACATGTCTGCAGTAACACTGCAGATTTTTACAAGAGAAATGCTATTATGTCCACAGTACTACACATGGCATCCAGGTGGAGCTGTATTGTCCAGCAGCCAGCAGATGTTATTTGTAATGGTGACTGAACAGTTTGCTATGGACTCCATGGTTTGCTTAGTTTGTGTCAGTGTACACCAGGAATAGATAACAAGATTTATAGCATGGACTGTTTATGAAATGCATTATCTATTCTTGGCATAGTGAGATATCTTGGGAACAGCATGTGAGGATGGGATTACCACCTTCTCAAGTAGACTTGTGCCACCATCCTACACCATTCTGATGGATTCAGTGTAGTATGAACACTGTGATAAAGGCCTTCCACAATGCTTACCCAGTATCTTAGAATCCAATCTTGTACCTTCATATTTAACACTGAATTTAAAAGCATATCTTTCCACCCCTAAATGTCTTAACATACTTTTCTGCTAAACGTTTTGTAGCTCAGAGTGTATGTGCTGTGTCTTTAAGAAGCATAACAAGGACTGAATGTGCACATATAAATACCTGGCACGTGCTATTCCCAGTGCTATTTTGAGACTGCAACAAGAGAATGAGCATGTATGATTGCAGTAGTTAGTCTGCATGTAAGTTAACCAAGTTAAAGTCAGTAAACTTCTATCATGATGTGTTTATATATAATAAAGCTGCTTTTAACAGAATCCACAAAGACTCTTCTATTGTATCCAAAGTAGGTGAGGGACATGGTGTCAGAACTGGGATCACAGAGAATCAGAGATCAGAGAGTCAGATCTGGCCACAGCACCACCACTGCTCTCCTCTCCTTCTTAGAAACTGTTAACAAAGCCCGTGACTCCGGCTGCACTGTGTCCACCCTCCTCCTAGACCTATCCAAGGCTTTCGATACTATCTCACACAAACTTCTCCTAACCAAACTTTTTAAGCCAAATCCATCCCTCTCCTCTATTAACTGGTTCACTAGTTACCTCTCTGATAGGCAAAAAACAGTCAAATGGAAGAAAGTCATCTCCCCATTTCTCAACACTCCCACTGGTGTACCCCAGGGTTCCATTCTAGGTCGCCTGCTGTTTAACATTTTTATAAATGACTTTCACCATGCCATCCCCAATACAAAACTTATCCTATACGATGATGATTGTACTATTATTTGCTCTGCCACTTCTATTCCCACTCTCATAAATCTAACGCAAGATGCCTTATCCTGTACTGAAAAATGGATGTTAGATGATCACCTAGCACTTAATGCAACAAAAACTAAACTCATGATATTTACACCTTCTAAAACTACTATCATAGGCAAAAACACATTCACCATCTCTAGCCATAACAATACACCTCTAGAAATAGTCTCCAGTGCAAAATTACTAGATGTCCTCATTGATGATCAGCTTAAGTTTGATATCCACCTGCATACAAACATGAAAAAAACACATCAGAAACTTGGAATGCTCTACCGCCATAATCACTACCTCTCTTCTTCTACCAAGTTAGTACTCTCTACCACATACCTCATCCCATCTCTCATATATGATGCCCCACTCCTTACTAACCTACAATTGTCCCTCAAGGCAAAACTCACCTCCTGTTACAACACAATTTCCAAATTTGCCACAGGCTACCGATCTCCACCCATCACTGTACTGCCCTTCACAAACTGAACTGCTAAAGTTGCCCAACTATTACACTTATATCCAACTGACCCAAGTTCATAAACTCATCTTCACTCCTTCTATCTGCCCCTCCCTTGCTTCCACCTTTAAAATGCACATACCTAATAGACTCCTAAGATCAAACACTCAAAACCTTATTGAATTACACAAACCTGCCGCCCACCAGGTAAGCATCTATTATCCTTCTCTCTAGCTCACCTCTGGAACTCACTGCCACCCCTGATCTGATCCACTGGCAGTTGCTCCTCCTTCAAAACCTTGCTTCACTCACACCTAACATCCCATTGGGAATGTTACTGCTCACATCCTAGAAAAACTCAATCTGAAACTCACCCTTTCTCACTATCCCTCCTCTCCTTCACTCTTTCCTCCCTACTACTAAATATCCACCTCCCCTTTCCCTCCAGCTCTAATTTTTCCCTCTCTCCTCATCCCTGCCCTAGCTCCCTCCCCTACTAAATTACCCATACAACCTTTATATTCCTTCCCCTATTATCGTCTTTCATTGGTAGGAACTTATACACTAGTAAATATCTAATAACTGTTTTTATTTTCTGTTTTGTAAATAATACTTATGCTTCTTTATACTTCCTTTTTATTTTTTAAAAATTGCATCCTCAAATATATTTATTTATATTTGTTTACCAGGAAATTCCGACTGGATGCAGGTCCTTTTTCAGCAGATGCCCGGGGAGAAAAGCTCCACATCATGTACATGATAAATAGAGATAAAAAGTTGCAGCAATAGTAAACAACATTACAGGTTGTTGGCTTTAATACAATAACAAGATATTGTTTATCAACAGTATATACAGAAAATGTTGCAAGTTAAGATAGCTTCTTGTCGTTTATAATATTAGTAACAAAGTTGTCAGACAAGATGTTAAAGTATGTAAAGACAACTAGCTATTTCCGGCTGTGGTTAGTAGTGGCGGTAGTATAGTTGGGTTAATAGTCTAGGTGGGGGGGGGTAAGGGAGGTGTTAGCCTGGATTAGAACAAGGACAAAGCCAGTGCAAATTTAAGTGGAATTTGAGTGCAGTCTTGAAAAGGCTGCTAGAAGTTTGAGTAGTTATAGAGGGTGGAAGATTGTTCCAAAGTTTAGATATGGTACATGAAAATATGGCTTCTCCTGTTGAGTTTTTGGGTTTGATAACAGTGAGTTGATTTTTGTTGCTTGATCTTAGGAGCCTAGTGGGGTGATAGGGTTGGAGAAGGGTTTGAAGGGAAGGGATGATAAGGAGGTGGTTAATAAGTTTATGAGCGAGGGTGAATTGATTAAAGTGAAGGAGTTGTGGGAGATCTAGCCAGTTTATTTCTTTAAGGGAGATACAATGATGGCTGCGGTAGGAGGTTCCAGTGGCAAATTTAGCAATTTTGTTGTAACAAGCATCCAGCTTGTGTAGGTCTGTCGGTTTAAGGTTGGTAAGTATGGGGGATGCATACAGAAGGGTGGAGATTAGCTGGGAATTGGCTATGGAGATTCTATCTGCCTTGGTTAGGAATTGGCGGCTTCGATATAATGCACCAAGTTTCCTGTGAACTTTTTTTATTGTGAGAGATATGTGGATGTCAAATCTAAGTTTGTTGTCTATTTCCACACCAAGTAATTTTGTGTGTTCTGATGGAGAGATGATGGTATTGTCTTTGGTAAGAATGTTGAAGTGGGGTGTGTTTTAGGTGGCTTTGAAAGGTTGGAACAGGAGAAGTTTTGTCTTACTTGGGTTGAGTAGGAGCCGAGCATTGGATAGCTAGCTTTCTACAGAAGAGAATGATTCCTGTGTGATTTGTTGTAGTTCTGGTAGAGTGGGGGCAGAGCAGATGAGAGTAGATTCATCTGCGTACTGTATAAGAGATGCTTGTGTGGTGGCAGTATGTAGGTTGTTAGTGAAAAGTGAGAATAGCAGACGGCCAAAGATAGACCCTTGGGGAACTCCAAGAGTAACTGGGAGGCGAGGTGATAAGTTATCATCCCAGATTACTGATTGCTGACGTCCATGTAGATAGCTGTGGAACCAGTTGCAGGCTGGTTGTGAGAAGGAGAGGTTGGGGAGAGTAGACAGTAGTAGCTCATGAGATACCATGTCAAAGGCCTTTGAGAGATCTAGAAATACGGCAGTAGAGAAGAGGCCATTGTTTTTGTGATGAAGTATAGTGTTCGTATTTGTATCTGTATTACTGTATTTTTCAAAAACATGTTTATTATACTAATTGTACTCTTAGTGCTTGTTTATTATATGCATTGTATTTTGCAGCTTTTTTCCCCAGGACTCCATTGAAAACAGGCTCATCTCAGCCCAGTGGACCATCCTGGTAAACCAACTGCAAATAAATAAATAAATAAGATTCAGAGCTATGAGGCACAGAGATGACAGTGAAGGTAAACTAAGAGAAACGAGCATGAAAAAGAGCCAGAAAAGAAGCAAAGGTAATGAGAATACGAGCAAACTACTTATTTCATAAAAAAGGATAAAACAGGACATTACAAGGACACAAAACACATTATTAAACAAGCAGGAGGCACAAAAGGTGTATTAACTAAAGGAAATGTTTAAAGTAAAGGTGTTTTACAAAACAATTATCAGAAAACTAAAATGAGCATGTCAAAGGCAAAACGGGCATGCTTAGAGTAAAACAAGCACAAGAAAAGTACATTGGGCATGAAAATAGATTAAACGAGCAAAACGAATATAACAAAGGGCAAAAAGGGCACATTAAGCATTAATAAAGCAAGATGACTGCATGTTTTTTGAGAATTGCCTAGAAAGGTACTGACATTTTGGTGAAATGTCAGTATGCTGTGTACAGTTTATTTGCATAGTGCCATTACATTAAAATGTTATTGACTCCGTTCATTTGCATCGTGCAGTTATTTGATGTTTGTTTCTTACACTGATGAGAGGTGATTTCTTGCAATACAATAATTTCAAGAGTATTACAGTGCCTGAGAGACTTATTTCGCAAAGTTCAGTTACACAGAGGCTTATTGTGCTATTGGGCAGAGTTACAAGTATTGGCATAAATTCCTGGCATATGTGTATGTGTTCATGCTTATGTGCAAAACCCTTCACTCATATGTGTTAATATGGCAGACAGATTTCGAAAGCCCTTACCACCTGTATTTGATCAGAATATTGCAGAGAATTAGAGAACATTTGAGCAAGTGTACAATATTTTTATACAAGCAGCTTATTCAGATAAAGATGCACGCACCAAGGCATTCATTTTGCTAAACTTAGCTGGGTCAGAGGCCATAGAAAGAGAGCATTCATTTCTGTATGCACCAGCAGTATATGAAGAAGAAGGTGAAAACTGTCATATTGTTGTACAGGCTGAATCAAGGGAAGACCCCAAGTGTTTGAAGCGCAGGTTCAGAGAAATGTGTGACCCCCAGACAAATATTACACTAGAGAGGCATTTGTTTTACACTAGAGATCAGAAACCAGGGAAACTTTTGCAGCTTATATAACTGATCAGAGAAACAAGGCCAAAACGTGTCAGTTTGGTGACTTAAAAGATGAGTTAAAGGAGCTGTTGTGGTGTTAATAGTGCTGCTGTGAGAAAGATTTTGCTTCATGACAGTGATTTAATGTTGAGTAAAGCCATAGAGATTTATCAGCTCCATGAAGTGACAGAAAAACACACAAGTATGTTTGTAAGTGACAAGAGCATGGTTTCAGCAGGCTCCAGAGCAAATGTAGACAGCATGCAACATGTGACAAACAGAAATAGGCCTACTAAGCACATGACAGCTACAACCCCTGCTGGCTCAACAAGGAAACCACGTAGTTTTCCAGCAAATTCTAAGACCAGTTTAGTTAAAGGAGCATGTTCCTCACTGCAGTACAAGCAAGAATCAGTAAAATCCAAGTTTAGCTTTATTGTTAATTGTCACAATTGTGGTGCAAATCATGAGACTAAAAGAGAGAAATGCTTGGTGTTTGGTCAGCAGTGTAAAAAGTGGAACCATTTTCAAAAGGTTTGCAAATCAAGTAAACCCCACACAGTTGTAAAGAAATGTCACACAAAAAAGCAGGTTGATCAAGTCGAGATGCAGCAGTCAACTTTTTACGTAGATGGTGTATCAGTAATTGGTGAGACAGTCGATACAGTGAATTTACTGGCAAACAGCCAAGTGTTTTGTACAGTCCAGATCAATGGTAAATCCACAGAGCTTAGGGTAGACACTGGTTCAAAGTGTAATGTTATATCAGCAGACACATTTGCTAAAGTGAGAAGTAATGAGAAACTCAATGTAGCCAGTAGTGCGAGATGTGTTGCTATGGAGGTGATGAAATTCAAACTGAAGGCTCAGTGATGCTTTCATGTTATTTGGCCAAGAACTGTTACAACTTGTTATTCTATGTAGTCCAAAGACCAGTACAGTCATTACTGGGTCTCAAAGACAGTTTGAGAATGAATCTGCTTTCTTTTACCAAAGAAGTTCATCACATAAGTGCATGTCCTAATTCCAATTTTACTGAAGCCGTTTTCTAAGAGTATGCTGATGTTTTTGTTGAAAAGTTGGGCAAACTTACAGTTGTGTATCCCATGAAGTTGGACCCGGAGACCACTTCAGTAGTCATACTGGCAAGAAGAGTTCCAATAGCTATGCAGGATAAAGTTAAGGCTCAGATGTATAAAAATGGTACAGCAAGGTATAATTTGTTCAGTTACAGAATCAACTGAATGGGTGTCATCTATGGTAGCAGCTCACAAAAAGGGCTCAGACAAAATCAGAATATGAAACATAAAATAAGACAAAACAACAGAAGAACAATCCAAGGCAATGCAAGACCTTGTAAAAATGACCAGAAGATAAAATAAAGCTGTTTTACTGAAGCAAAAACTTTCAATACTTCAGAGACAGGTAAGCGCTTTCACCATAGGGCTTTGTCAAACCATAAAAACACAGAAGCTTCCCCTTCATCCACTTATATAATTATACAAAATCAATCACATAAAGAAATCAATTAAACAATAAAATGAGTTCTTCCATTGAGGCAGTGACCATTAAAGAAGAGTAGACATTAAAACCATATACTTTAAAAATATACCAGAAGACTAGTACAGCATCAGAAAAATAACTTTGAGGAAACTTCAACATAATAGTAAACATAATGGAATGCTCATTATAATACAGAGGGAATTACCTAACTTGCAGGGCTCTTGATTTCAGTATGGATTTCAATGGGACTTTGGCATTAAGACCTAGTCCACAGTCTGCCTTTAGTCTAATTATCCATTTGACTTCTGTACTTTCTGTATGGTTCCTAATATTACCACCACTTTTGTTGAGTAAAACCACTTCAATGACTAAAAATTTAAATATATGTAAACTACCCTCCTGTAAAACATGTTTGGACAGTGCACTATTATCGGAGCCAACCCTAATATGGTAAAGATGCTCTCTGATCTTGTCTTTCAGCATCCTGTCAGTCTTTCTGACATAGAATGACTGACAGGATGTGCACTGTGCTAAATAGACATGTTGTGTATAACAATTAGCCTTAGCAGTGAATACATACTTATGTCCAGTGTCCGGATGTATAAAAAAGCCAGTATTATTTATACCCTCACAAAAATTACATTGTCCACATGGACTTATAACTGATCCACTAAGGTTACCACCAGATGCCACAGAATATTTTGGATAGCAGAGCATGATTTTAAGATTAAGTTTATTTTTATATAGAAAATTTGGTGCATCACCTATAATCTATCTAATGTCTGGGTCTGTTGTCAGAATCCCCCAGTGTTTCCTAATAATGTCTGTAATGACATTAACATCAGTAGTATAAAATAGTGGGACCCTTACCTCCCTAATATTAACATAATTATCCACAGTAACCTGTTCAACCACCCTCTCTGAGAAGTATGGTCTTGCCACATTATCCCTCAGGATTGGTATTTCACTTAGCCTCTTGTCTATTTCAGTGCTACTATATCCTCTCATTAATGACTTATTTCTCAAATCTGATAGTTCCTTATAGAAACCCTCATCAGACATATTCAGCCTAAAGGCTCTTACACCTTGGCCTTTCATAATATTCCTGAAGACATAGCTGGGGTGCATACTATTCCTATGCAACAAGGTGTTTTTATAGCAGGACTTTTTGCGCACTCTAGTATTGACTAAGCCATTGCTTAGCCTCTTGATCAGAATGTCTAGATACTCTATTTTATCAAACGATGAGGCAATTGTAAATTTAAAATAGTCATTCATCCCATTCAACTGTTCAAAAAAGACATTCAATTGTTCTATAGTACAAGTCCAAATTAAAAACAAGTCATCGACAAAACGTCGATAGAATGGGACATATTCCTGAAAAAATGCATTACAAAACATACAATCCTCTTCCCACTTTGCTATAAACATGTTGTCATAGCTATTGGCACATGAGGTGCCCATAGCTATGCCATCATTTTGCAAGTCAATTTTAAGGTCAAACATAAAGGCATTATTTTCAAGTACAATTTCAAGAAACATGCATAGTAGATCTTTAAAAAAGTCTGAATAATCACTATGCCTAAATAAATATTCATGTACACATTCAACACCTTGTAAATTTGGGATCACTGTAAATAAGGATTGTACATCGTGTCACAAAATAATAAGTAGTAGTAGTGGATACAGTAGTAATATAGGTATAGAAATCCAATAAAAAGTCCTTCAAAGTGTATACATCACTATCCAAGACCAGTTGTAGAAAGTTCTCATTGTAAAGAGTAAAAGGTTCTGTCACCCAGCCATGACCAGAATATGTATTGACCCAAGAGATTTGAACAAGGTATTGAAGAGACCGCATCACCCAATGCGCACAGTTAAAGAGGTTGCAGCCCTATTACCAAACGCCACTCTTTTCTCTGTCTTGGATGCAAACCGTTAATTTTGACAATGATGCTTGATTCAAAATCCTCATTTCTAACCACTTCTGGTACTCCATTTGGCAGATACAGATTCCTAAGGATGCCATTTGGAATAAATTCTGCAAGTGAAGTCTTTCAGTGTGCAATGGAAAAAAATGTTTTGTGTTATCCTTGTGCCATAATAGTAGTTGATTTATTGGTTGGAGGCAATGGTCAAGCAGAGTGTGATGCCTCTGCACTGGCCCAGTAATCAATGATCCTCAATCCTCACCCCTAGCACCAGTGACGGACATGCACATTGGGTGAATAACAAGTGCACACACAGTGAAGTACAATTTCCCTTAAGAGCACACAGAGATCACAGTCAGTCTGGGGGCTGGTTTTTCCTTCTCTCTCCAGATCCCCAATAAGACTCCCCACTGGAACAGCTATAGGGTTAAGATCTCAGCTGAGTGGTCAAGCCAAAACATCCAGCACCCTCTCCGTCCAACCAGTGCTTCATGTCCCTGCCCAAGTAGCTCACACATACACACACACACACACACACACACACACACATGCACACACACACTTTAAGATTTGATTTATATACAAACACACAAACACTCCTGGGGAAGGCTGGCACAGGTTCACTAGCTATGCCCCCTTCTGCCCAGTCTATAAGGTAGTAATCACTACTACCAACCAGCTCTTTATCAGCTACTATAAGGACCTTCCCAAAGGATGACCAATTCTACTGTGCAATGTTACTATAATCCAAATGGTAAGTGTGACCACACCTTTAAGGCTATCCAGGAGTGGCTTGTACAATGTCAACAAATACATATGCAAGTACTCTAAGAGCTTAAATATCTCTAAACAAACCAGCCACAATTAAAAGGTTTAAATAATAATAATAACAATAATGAATAAATAATAAAAGCACAAGACAATACTCAATAACTCAATACAGTGACAACAGAGTTCAGAATCACAGGAAATACTTTAAAACAACATTACAGGACAGTCTCACATAAATACAGAAAACATCTATACTAATCATTACTGTATTCCTATATATATATATATATATATATATATATATATATATATATATATATATATATATATATCTAAGATATACTATACCTTAAATGACTTACTTACAGGGCCAGGCAAATATAGATGAGAAGTGCTAATGAGAGGATGTTTCTAGGTCCAAGACAAGATACAAAATTAATAGACTCACTCTCTGAGATAGTTCTTAAATTACTATCAAACATTTCTGCTGGATTATCTCAGATTAAATCATTCTTGTCACCTCTGCCTTTAGTTTCCAGGCTAACAGAAATTTTAAAGTTAGCATCTCTATATTAAAATACTTATCCCTAAGAAGTTGCCTGGAACTGGAAGTCATAAAACCAGTTAAATACTT
Source organism: Protopterus annectens (assembly GCF_019279795.1). Lineage (NCBI taxonomy): Eukaryota > Metazoa > Chordata > Ceratodontiformes > Protopteridae > Protopterus > Protopterus annectens. Next base: position 683,146,372 of record NC_056743.1, read on the forward strand.
TTACCCTTGAAACCTGTAATTATTTCTGTTTCCAGACAATAGAAAGAATTTCTAACTGCAGCCATTCTGTCTCTTCACTGTATTAACTAACTTTATAGCACATCGTAAAATTCTTTACTTATTTTCTCAGAGTTTGCAAGTTAACTCTGTATGTCCCAACACAGGCATATAGTCCATATACATTTCTGCTCTTCTCCAGCAGGGTGTACTGTGATTATATTTTTGAAGCTCAGCACATAACTTACAGTTTAACACACACTTCTGCACCAGTAGGTTAATATACACATAACATATAGTTTTCTTACAAGCATACAAATCATATTACTATTCCCAAATGACATAGAATTATTTACAAAATTCCAGCTAATTGGGCTGGCAGCATCTCGGTTTGTCACACAGAACATGTCAGAAACCTAAAGAATGTTCTAGACAGAGCACATGAAGTAAACCTGAAGCTCAGCCCTCTGAAGTGCAAATTCAGACTACCAGGAGTTACATTTGTAGGTCATTTGTTTACAAGTAGAGGCTTGAGACCAGTCCCCACCAAGCAAGCAGCTATTCTTGAGATGTCAGCACCAGACAATAGTCAAGCTCTACAACATTCCTTAAGCATGGTCAACTATTTAGGCAAGTTTATACCAGACATCAGTGAGTTGACAGCACCTTTAAGAGACCTGATGCACAAAAATGTTACATAGTCATGGTTAGAACAACACCAGAAGGCATTTGAAGGCCTCAAGCAGAAAATTGCCACCCCACCTACATTAAGATACTATGATGTGAGCAAACCAGTTACTCTTTCCTGTGATGCTTCAAAATTTGGTCTTGGTGCAGTTATTCTTCAAGTGGGCAGACCAGTAGCCTATGCATCTGGAACACTTACACAAACTGAAATGTAGTATGCTCAAATTGAGAAAGAGCTTTTGGCAATAGTATTTGCATGTTCCAAGTTTCATGATTATATTTATGATCGAGCTAGTCAGATTGAAAATGACCACCAAACTCTAGTTACTATTCTAAAGAAGCCTATGCATTCAGCTCCAGTGAGATTACAAAGAATGATGCTCAAATTGCAAAAGTACAATTTCAAAATGGTCTAAACAGAAGGCAAACTACTCTGTCTGGCTGATACCATTTCCAGATCATCCAGAAATACAATGGAACAGCTTGATGGAGAGAATTTTGACTTTGAAGTGATGGCAGTGCATATTTTTTGTCACTAGGCTTGATGATTTGAGAGATCACACAAAGACTAATTCAATTTTGCAAAAGCTCAGTCACTACATTAATGTTGGATGGCCATCAAAGCAGTCTAGTGTACCACCCGATGTGTAAACCTAGTTTCCTTACCAAGATGAAATGTTGCTGGAAGATGGCATTATTTTTAAAGGTCCTAAAATTGTTGTTTCTGCTTCCTTACAACATGAGTACATCCAGATTTTGCATTGTGGTCACCCAGGTTCTGCATCCACTCTAAGTCGAGCAAGATAACTAGTATTCTGGCCTTCATTAATGAAAGATATTGATAACATATTTTTTTCTTGTTCAGTATGCAATAGTAGTAGACCACATTTGCAAAGAGAACCACTTCAGCTAAGTCCAGTTCCTGAATTACCTTGGTCAGCAGTAGCCACTGATATCTTTGAGTGGAACAATCAACACTACTTGGTATTGGTAGACTCTTATTTGAACTGGTTTGAGATTGACTTACTACCTAATCTAACATCTACTACTGTTATTACCAAGTTGAAACATCATTTCTTAGTCCATGGTAGTTCACACAAAGTTATTTCTGACAATGGAACTCAATTTACTAGTCAATTGTTTCAGCAATTTGCAAGAGAATGGGACTTTGTACCTGTTACTAGCAGTCCTGAATATCCAAAGTCAATTGGTCTAGCTGAACGTGTAATGCAGAGTACAAAGCAATTATATGAAAGGTCAAAGTGTGACAATACCGATGTGTTTTTGAATTTGTTTAATTTCAGAAACATACCCGTGACGATATTCTTGGCTCACCTGCTCAAAGACTTCTTTCCAGACAAACAAGAACTACGCTACCAGTTAGTTCCAGTTTATTGAGGCCTAAAGCTAAGAACAACAAAACCATCAAGGCTCAATTATTCGGGAAGCATTCTATCCTGAAGTCCAATTATGATAAATCGAGCAGATTTCTTCATCAGTTGAGGGAAGAAGAGACAGTGAGAATACAAACGGTGAAAGGTTTTGACTGAATTGGTCAGGTTACAGGCATATGTGCCGAGATCCTACCTTGTAGAATCTGAGGATGTGGAGTACAGGAGAAATCGCAGGCATCTTCTTCCTGTACCAGAATCATCATCACAGCATTGTTCCTGTGATAACAGACTCTAGATCTTGGAGCGAACTAGACGTTGTTCCCATTGCAGAGTGTGCTTCAACCTCTACTTTCATTCCTGAGGATGTTCCATATACTTCCAAGGTTGAACATTCTGTAGAGACCGTGCCAGTCTCTAAACCTAATTCCCAGTTTTATGTCACATGATATCATCAAATATCCAGGCCCAGTGTGAAATACGCAGCAACATGGACATAACTATGTGTGTATATATATATATATATATATATATATATATATATATATATATATATATATATATACCTAGTCTTGTATAATTAATTGCATGACATAGAACTAGTTGCAATATCTGCATGCCAACAGCCAACTAGGTATTGACAGCATGTGTAAATTATTTTTATAGAAATTAATTTTCCAGAAATTTCTATAAAAGCTGATAGCGTTGGTGACCTGAACTGACAGAGACCTTTACAGAGTAGTAACCCACATTAAGGAAGGTTGGTCTCATAGAGTGGATGAGAACTTAAAAGTTTATTCTAAGACAAGATCAGCAGAGACAGACTGAGTCATATGAGCAACTGAGTTATTTCATGTAAAGTGAAAAAAGTAGTACTGGAAGAACCATAGACTGGGTATCTGGGTACTGCAAAATAAAGCCCCCAGCTTAAAAGATTGCTTGAAGTCTAGGGTTAGGTGAAATTGATTACATGTATAAAAAATGTGTATTGTTAGTCCTATTATACTTATAGGGATGATTTAACCACCCGGTTCATAGATAGAGGTTATAAGTTGGGACAGGAACAGGGTTGATTCTTTACAGCGTGAGGGGCTACTTGAATATCAGACAAGGGTTCTTGATCTAAACCCAGTAATATGGCTGGTCACTACATATGGATGCAATACTGCGAGACTGACCAATAGTGTACAACGCAACTGGAATATACGTATGGCAGATGATAAACTAACTACAATTTTGGGAGATAGATGTCTGTTTTCATATAGAAATGGTAGAAATTTGGGGTCCATCTTTAGTCATTACAAAAGAGGACATTGTTCATTGAACTCAACAATACAATTAACCCTTTCAGGGGGACCACATAAAGGGATGTTTCCCTTGTGGACATTGTGTATATTGCCCCAAGATGAACAAAACAACTAGTTTCAGCAGCAGAAATACCAGTATGGTTTATACTATTTCCTTCTTTGGGAACTGCCAGTCAGACTGGGTTATTTATCTAGTTACATGCAGTTGCCCTGCTTTTTATGTAGGGCAAACCTCTAGGTCAGTAAAATTTAGAATAGCTGAACATCTATGTGATATAAGACACAAGCATCTCACTAATGCCCTATACAAACATACAATTAAACATCCCAGAGCCAATTTCCATTATATAATTATTGACAAAATCAAAGGTAACAGATCTAAGACTGCAGGTTGGCATCAAATTTTGACTCAGATGGAGAAAAAATGGATTATTAAATTAGGTTGTTTATTCCCTCCTGGACTGAATGAGCATCTTTAAGTGTTTTAGGTGAGTCATAGGATTTTTGATTGCCACAGATATAAATAGAGGGAATTTCTTTGATAGTTGTTTTCTGCACTGAAGAAGGCTGCATTGTATTGGCCGAAACCGGTCTAGACTTTTTCTCTCTATGGAATGTGCTTTTTAGCACAGATATGGAATAAATAATATTATTTAATTTTGGCATCACTGCCTGCTGGTCAATGCGGTTTCTGGCATGCAATTCAACCATATTAAAACTGAGATACCACACAAAATATTTTAGCCAGTGGTGGGAGTCAGGCAACCTTCACATATTTTGGTAAGATTTGAGACTTTTGTGCTGAAAGGCAAATTTTTCTCTTTACTATCAAAGTTTAGAAAAATAAACAAATCAGGGAAAAGTATTTTCTACAAATTACTTTTTGGTCCGGGGACGTCAAAAATTAGTTTAGTTTTTGTCAGCAATGTGTGACACTTAAAATTTAAGATGTAGTACTCAGCATTTTTCAAGATTTTCTTTCTGAAAGGGGCTAAAACATTTACTGACTCATAGGAAGCCTTGAATGTTTTGCAGGTGTTTACATTTGAAAATGGCAGCCTCACATGTGAATCTGAGGAGGTGATTGATGATTCACTTACACCCAGTAAGAGAGGCTTTGTGTAGGATGAGCCACTGGGAGAAACATACAAAGATGGTTAGCAGGGAAAGAGCAGTTTCGTATCTTTAAGTACAGAGTGCAGCAAAAAAAAAGGTGCCATGTGTGAAAGGAAATCAAACTCAGAGGAGCTTAGATATTACGGTTTGCTCATTTGTTTAACACATATTTTATGAAACAAAATAGTATAAAATCTCTAATAATATATTTATCAGGATAAAATAATATATCATAAATGACATACATTTAATAGACAAGTAGATGTGTGTATTTTTTCTCCTTTCTTTGCCGGGTACTGCATGAGAATTCACCAGTAAAAGAATGTGAAACATGATGAGGGGAGTAAGGGCAGAAAGATCATATGTAAGATAAAGTTAGACATTTTAGAATTTGCTTGGCAATGCATCATCTTTGCATAAGCTGACTATAGATGGGCTTGTTTATGATGGGGTGCCCAGGCGAGAGAACAGACAGCAGGTTATATTAGTAGGGAAATACACATTGAGGAGGAACATGGTAATATATTTTTGTGTATCTTTGTGAATGCAGTCCATTTGTCTTTGGTGGGAAGGCTTGAAAGGCTGTAATCCATGAGATATAAATTTGAAACCTTTTATTCACTGTGCTAAGTAGCTGAGTCATAATATGAGTAATTAAGTGTTCCGGGTATGAAAGGAGTTTCCAAGTGAGACAAGTAGGGAAACACGCAGGAGTGCCTCCTGTAGTTCTTGGTTAATTATTTTAGGATGCATGGTTTCAAACTGAAGAAATAATCTGGACAGATGTGAGAAGTGTGTACTGAAAGAATTTTCAGTATATGGTAATTGGTCTTTTAAGAGGCAATTTATGATGTTGCCCTTGTACTTAGGTTGAGCTGTACCAATGGATGTGTTGCATCCTGTTGCAGTTTGCTTATAATGAAATTGTAATAAGCTTGCAAAATACAGGGAGGCAGACCTGTCATTACACAGTATGAGACTATAGGTATAGGTGTATTGGTCTGGCAATGTAATTGTATCTGGGATGTATGTAAGATTGTCCATACTCAACATACGTAAAGTTAAAGCAAAGATCAAAATAGTTAGATCTCTCTTGTTTTTTTTGTTTTTTTTTTTGTTTTTTTTCCTCAACCCACAACTGCTGTTGCAGACGTTTTAGAACAAAACAGAAGTTTTAACAGAAAAGTGAGTTCATATGAGCATCATAGAAGAAAGATGTCTGCCACCTCAGAAGATAGTGTTTGACAAATGACAGCCAGGTATGGTGTATTAATAAAAAAGTACAAAGAAAATCTGTGTATTCTTTTTTCTATTTATGTTGCATTTACAATTTGTAAAAATATTTGATCACGTTAATACCTTTGGATGAGGACTTATCTCTGAATTGTGACTGAAATCACTGCTTTAATTACAGTTTTGTAGGAAGTATAATGAAGGTCACCAGTCACTATTTTTCTTACAAACTGTTTAATTTAGGAATCATTGTAAGATTGCACTGCACATGTATATACATTTAGGAATTATTCCTAGACGTAAATAAATGACAGCCTATAAAACTGTCTGTGGTGATGGTATAAGGGCAATAGCCCTGGTCACTGTTCAGTCTATTTAGAGGTATCTGGAGCCTCCATACAGAGCACTTATAGAATAATATAAATCATTCACTACCCATAGCTCACAAGGAAAGGGACTCATGCTTCTCAAATGAACATATACTACGTAGTGTGACTTTCATTTTAGCTTTTGTATCCCTATGTACTACAGGGAGAATATTGCATTCCATTCTATCAACTGGAATTAATTCATCCATGTGTTCTTTCATATTTTGTTACCCATTTTATCTTATTCAGGGTCTTAGGAGAGCTTGGAGCTGGAGCCAGTCCCAGCACATCTTTACTCTTCTGGTCTGATAGAGAGATAATCTAAGACATGATGCCAGTCCATTGTAAGATGCATACACATTCAAAGATGCACACACACCTACTGTCAGCCATAATTTTAAATCACTTACATATAAGCACTAGAAAAAAATGGCTTGAAGCGCATGAAAATATTAAAACACTGAAGACTTTATTCAATAAAAGGATTCATCCAATAACCACTTTCATCTCTGCAACTAGAATTCTTCATACTGAACGGTGTTTAAATCCTAAAAGCTTATATACACAAATATAGTGTTAATTGAATAAGCACATAATTAGTGCTTTATTTTCTTTGTCTTTAAAAGCACTTTGAAATTTTCCCTATTGTTTAGGTCTGAAGGGTAGCATGCATCCAGCCTAACCTGCCAGATGTACTCCCTCTAGTCCAACTCATCTTCAGCATTTAAAACATTGTCATGATTAGAAACCTGATTTAAAATCATCACTTTAAAATCACCATTGTTAAAATGTCTGCTAAGAGCATTTTTGTCATTTTTAGTTTGAATTGCATACAAATGTTCATACAGTCTTGAATGAAGCTCCCTGGTAATTCTTCCAATATAAAAAGAATCACATGAAGTACAAAGAATTAAATAAACCACAAGCTTTGACCTACAAGGGTATCTCCCATTTTAGCTTAACTAAAAATGTATTAATTATAACTTCAGTGGTTCCTGTATATAAACAAGAGCAAAAATTACAATTGTAATACCTGAATACTTCTAATCTGACAGGGACACTTTTAGACAAACTCAATTTATCCTGAAAAAATGTTTGAAGTTTTTTCCTTTTTTATTAATAAAAATGTTTTTTTCCCCTACAGCCTTTTTTAGTATCAGGAAAACTACTTAACACTTTTCAATTTTCTGGTATAACACTTTTAATGGCCCTCTCATCTACACTGCTTGTAACTTGTGTACTGGTGGTATATTGAACCATATTTTATTTTCTGATCATAACATTTGTACTTTGGCCCCTTACAGAAGTACTTTCATAGTCCATAAATCATTAGATGATCCGCCCCTAAGGCCGATAGTGGCCTGTAGTGAATGTAAAACTGAAAACATGGCCATATATGCAGACAAGATTTTGCAGAAAGTCGTGGTTAAGACAGATTCCTGGTTAAGAGTCACCTTTGACTTTAAGAACAAAATTAAGGATGTTGTGGTATTGGATTCAGATTTATTAGTAACTCTGTATGTTCAAGATTTTATACAGTCATTCCCAATGTTGTTGGGATGGAGACTATAAGGGCTGAACTAATTGATTCTAGAATACTATCTATCAAACAAGTCTACTAATGGAAGTTGCAGATATTATTTTATTCTACATTTTTTGCATTAAATGGAATTTTTTATCAACAAGTAAATGGGGTGGCAATGGGTGCAGAGATGGCAGCCGGCTACGCACATTTATTTATAAGTGGATGGGAAAAGGCCATTTTTTTGTGATTTTTTTTTAGCAATATCATATTTTTTAAATGTTTTATTGATGACGTTTTTCTGATATGGAAAGGAGAGGTAGATGCGTTTAAAAATTTTTGCATTTTTTAAATAGTGCTTGTACCTTCCTGAGATTTACATCTAACTAAAGTAAAAGTGACTTGCATTTTTTTAGATGTTGTGATATATAAAGAGACAGGGAGATTATTTACTAGAATTTACAAAAAAAAAAAGAGTTGCAAAATAATGCATATCTAAATTTTAATACTCTGCACCCTGGAAGGACTAAAATTAATGTGATAAGAGGACAGCTCAACAGAATTGGTATGCTTACAGACAAAGCCCCTGATTTCCTTCAAGAAAGTAAGGTACTAAGTGCTACGCTTTTGAAAAGAGGGTACCCGAAGGAAGTTATCAATAAGGAGCTCTCAGAAAGTACCTCTATGAGGGGCCAAAGTACAAATATTATGACAAAAAAGAAAATAAGGTCCAATATACCGCTAGTATGCAAGTTACAATCAATGTAGATGAGATGGCCATCAAAAGTATTATACCAGAAAATTGGAAAGTGTTAAGTAGTTTTCCTGATACTAAAAAGGCTGTAGGGGAAAAAATATTTTTTTATTAATAAAAATGGATAAAGCTTCAAAAAAGTTTTTCAGGCTAAATTGAGTTTGTCTAAAAGTTTTCCTGTCAGATTAGGAATGTTCAGGTGTTATGATTGTAATTTTTGTTCTTATTTATATACGATAATTACTGAAGTTATAATTAATAGATTTTCAGTTAAGCTAAAAGGGAGATATACTTGTAGGTCAAAGTTTGTGGATTATTTAATTCTTTATGCTTCATGCGATGCTTTTTATATTTGAAGAACTACCATGGAGCTTCATTCAAGACTGTATGAACATTTGTATGCAAGTCAAGCTAAAAATGACAAATTGCTCTTAGCAGACATTTTAACAACAGTAATTATAAAGTGGATTTTAAAGTGATCATTTTAGATCAGGTTTCTAATTATGACAATGTTTTAAATGCTGAAGATGAGCTGGACTGGGAGGAGTACATCTGGCAGGTTAGGCTAGATACATGCTACCCTCCAGACCTAAACATTAGGGAAAATTTCAAAGTGATTTTAAAGAGAAAGAAAATAAAGCACTAATTATCTGATTATTCAATTAACACTATTTTTGTGTATATAAATGTTTGGGATTTAAATACCATTCAGTCTGAAGAAGTCTAGTTGCAGAGTTGAAAGTGCTTACTGGATGAATTATTTTTATCGAATAAAGTATTCAGTGTTTTAATATGTTCATGCATTTCATGCTGGGGGGTTCTATTACTTATTTCTCTAGTACAGTTTAATTATTTTCCATTATTTTATGTTATATACATTTATGTATAAGCATTTATAATCCTCAACAATTCAATTCAGCACAGTATGAACTCTAATGTGTTTAAGATCTCTTAAGTGGTGGGCATTCATATTCTAGCCTGGGTATGGCAACCCTGTGTTTCCAATTGTTTTACCAAACATTTCACTTATGTTGTGCTGATGAGGTCATAAGAAGGCTGAAACATGCATGTCCACACATCAGCTGAGTATGACAACCTTGTGTTATAAATGTTAGCCAAACATTCCACTTATGCTGTGCTGACGAGGCCATAAGAAGGCTGAAACATGCATGTCCACACCAGCTGGGTATGACAATCCTGTGTTTCCAAATGTTAGCCAAACATTCCACTTATGCTGTACTGATAAGGCCATAAAAAGGCTGAAACATGCATGTCAACAGTTAGTGTGGTTTGGCTTTATTGGCCTGCATTTGTTAATAACAGACTTAAAAATTGTAAAAACATCATGGACATTCACAACTGCCTTATAGCTGAAACATCTGATGTCCTTAAGGGGTCATTTGCATATATCCCATGTTACGTCTAATGTAAGACATTTTAAGGAATTACACAGTGGAAAGTCTAGCTTGGCTAGACTTTTTCTTTTAGTTTTTACTGATTGGTTTGTCTGTGTGACCTTGTTACTCATTGTTTTAGTTTGTTAGCTGGGATATTTTGCAGACACCCTAATGGTTATGGACATCAGCTGGGTATGACAACCCTGTGTTTCCAAATGTTAGCCAAACATTCCATTTACGCTACACTGATGAGGTCATAAAAAGTCTGAAACATATATGCCCACAGCTACTGGAGTTTGGCTTTATTGGCCTGAATTTGTCGATAACAGACTTAAAAAAGTAAAAAAGTCATGTACATTCAGAACTGCCATGTAGCTGAAACACCTGATGTTATTAAGGGGACATTTGCATATATGCCATGTTACCTCTAATGCAAGAGCTTTTAAGTAATCACACAGTGGAAAGCCTAGCTTGTCTAGGTTTTTTTAAGATGTTGGTATATATAAATATATATATATATATATATATATATATATATATATATATATATATATATATATAGATATATATATATATATATATATATATATATATATATATATATACACACGGGATCCATACGGATCACCGAATGGCAATATAACCGAAACAGATTCGGCCGGGCATACATGTGCAAAAGTGCTTTTCACCGAAAGGCACTTTCACGTAAGTATGCCTGTTGCGGAGATTGCACTACAGTGGAGATAAGGGACAATTCCCTTTTCCCCACTGTAGTGTGACCTCGGAGTGAGAATATTTAAGTAGGGGGGTTGTGGGGGGTGCAGGGGGGCTTTCCCCCTGCAAAAATGTAAAAGTAATGTTTTATTCTTTTTTGTTTAAACACACTTTAACGAAAGCGCTTTTTTGGTGAAAGCACTTTCATTAAAGTGTGTTCAGTGATTGTGGATTCGGACTATTGAACTTTCGTTCAATAGTCCTAAATCCATATATATATATATATATATATATATATATATATATATATATATATATATATATCCATTATTAATCATATAATTAAATATCCTTGTTTATATAGTCACTAAATGATCCTTTATATTCACCAACAAAATTTCAGGAGTACAATCTGGTCCACTCTATGCATCAAATTCAGTTTTATTTAAGGGTCTTGATAACATCTCTTCAGTTATATTAGGACATTTTGTCATGCAATCAATTATTTTTTACTAGGAATTGAGAATAACAGTCACTTGTACCAATTCCAAAAGCCAGTAAAATATTCATTAAATTTATTAGCTATCAATTCATGATCACTAATCATTTACTCATCTACAAAAATAGAATTAACATATGTTCCTTCCTAAAATAATTAATATATATGTTTTTATTACATTTATTGGAGTCGGTGTAATCAATTGCCAAAAAATTTTCATATTTTATTTTTTTCATTTCTTATACTTAGTGATAGTGCCTTGATTCTAAACCTTAACTTCTTTTTATTAAACTTATTTGGAAAATTACAGCAAACACAAGAAGCTCTCTGTTTCCTTATAGGTTCAGAGGTTCATAGGTTGGTACTAGGCTATCGGCCCTAGGACCTATACAAGCCTAGCCATAACAATGCCCTGGATATTTCTTCCCACAATATTTACTTCCCTGGACCCCTGTCTAGCAGGGTGACTGATGTGATCCCCGGGGTGAATTTCCTATCTCCCATCCAATCATCAAGGTTCCTTTTGAAGAGGGCCAAGGAGGCACTCTGCTTGACATGTATGGACAGTCTATTCCAGAGTATGGGGAGTCTCTGGGTCAAGAACCTATCCCTCCAGCATGTTTTGTTCATTGTGATGACAAGGTTTAGATCCCTGAAGAGTGTGGCTCTGAAGGATTGGGATTTCTTTAAGTGGAGCATGTCCAACAGCTCAGGGTTTGACATGGCCTTGTATGTTAAGCAGAGATTGCCTCTGCATAGATGATATGCCGCAGAGTATAGCTGGAGTTTTTTTAGAGGGTCAGCATAGGTCATCTGCTTTAGGCCTGTGATTCTTATAGTGAGTTATTTCTGCAGCCTTTCCAGCTGTTGCAGATGTCTTGTGAGGTACATACCAAACTGGGTGTTGTACTCTATAATGGGTCTAATGAGGGATGAGTACAGTGGGACAATGACCTCCTTTTTTCTGGATGAAAAGCCCTTAGTGATAAGGCATGCCACATAGAAGGATTTCTTGACTGTTGTGGCAATGTGGTTATCCAAGGTGAGACCACTTTCCACCTGTGTCCCTAAGTCTCTCATCACACTTTCAGTGTTTAGTGTACTGCCACCTATGTGGTAATTCATGAGTATATGTTTTTTCCCAAAGGGGATAACTAAACATTTCTTGGCATTAAGCTTGAGCCCATGGCTCTGGCACCATGCATCTGTTTCTGTAAGGCCCTTTTGTAGAATATCCACATCATTTGGGGATTCAATATTGGCTCCCAGTTTGCAGTCATCTGCGAACTTTGTTAGCCAGAGTCCCTTAGTGTTGTCCTATACTTCAGAGAAGTAGATGCCAAACAAGAGTGGTCCCAGGACTAAACCCTGAGGTACTCCACTTGTCACTTGTCTGGAGCTGGATTTGGAATCGGCTACTTTTACAGTCTGGGTTCTGTCAGTAAGCCAGTTGGCAGCCCATTGAGTGATGTAGGGATTTATGCCCAGCTTAGTAAGTTTATCTATGATTCCAGAGTGGGGGATGGTGTCAAAGGCCTTAGTGAGGCCCAGATAGGCTGTGTGCACTGCCTTGCCCTCATCCACAGCTCTGGAGACTGATTCAAAGAAGTCAATCAGGTTCAGGAGACAAGATCGGCCCTTCACGAACCCAGACTGGGTGGGGTCCAGTGTTTGAAGGTCGCCAGTGTCTTTGTTTATAAGTTTCATGTCCTTGCAGATCAGGCTTGTCAGACTGATGGGATGGTAGTTCCCAGTATCCAAGGTGGATCCCCCCTTGTGGAGTGGGATAACTGTAGCTGTGCACCACTCAGTGGGCATGAAGCCTGAGGTGATACATAATATGTTAAAATTATAATTCTATCATACTGAGAAGTTATTTTTGGAATTTACTGTTTTATAGCAAGTAGTTCCAACAATATTGTTATACAATAGGGATGCTATAGTATCATAACCCCCATTGACTACCCAATCCAAATTTAGCAAATTATTCTTTAACTGATAATAATCAATTAGACCATAACAAAAATGCTTGGGCCACACTTTTGGTTTACCATTAGCAACTATTCATATGAGAAGGACAAATGATCAGATAATCCTAGAGGTGAAGAAATCCAGATATTTTCAATTAAAATCAAATTATATGTACCTGACAAGTCTAGGATATTACTGCATCAAGTCAGTTCCAAAATCAGTTGTGTAATATGTTGCTCAAAAATCTTAATAAATTCTCTTTCAAACTTATTTCCTCCTTCATTTACTTGCTAATCAATGATAGAATAATTAAAGTCACCTATCTGTACCAGATTTCTATAATCTAAATTAATACTTAATATAGACAAATAGTTATAATGATTTTCTAAATCCATTGTATGTATACAATATCAAAGTATCAATGTTAGAGGATTATGCAGCAACATTGCATAAACTTGGACTATTACACACTCTATCTCATCAATAGTTTTAACACGTGTACAAAAAATTGAATTTCTAACCCAGAAATTACATCTCCACCTCTCTTGCTTATTCATAAGCATTCACATTTGTTATATCCTTGTATTTGTAAGTCATATGAAGTCCATGTCTAAGTAATTGCAATAACCTCATATCCCCCATAAAGTTCATAACTGTTAATTCAGTTCCCTTACTCCCCATGCTTTGGGCATTACAATAGAAACATTTTAAACATCTATTACATTTCCTGTTTCTAGTGCACAATTTGCTCCACTCATTTCAGCACAATTCCTAAACAAGTTCAACAGAACCCTAGAGCCATAGTAATTAAATGAACTCCATCCCTTGAAAAACTTTTAGATCATAGGCATAGTTTTCCCAAAGTTTTATTAATTTAATATTGTAGACAAAACAAAGTTGTCTTAGCCAATTATTAAATAGTTTTGTCTTCAAACACTGGTAATCTGATCAATATAAGCTAGGAAAGCATAGAGCAGACTTCAGATTTCACATAATGCAATGTCTAGATTTAAAGTTTCAAAATACTCAATTATATCAATGATTACATTTTTTATCATATTTAATGGTGTATACCTTAAATCATTAGTTCTTCCCTGCAAAATAAATTTAGTATATGTAAGATTAACCTTTGTTAGCACCAGCAAAGAGGAAACTGTAATATACTCTTTATTAATCAATGTTATTTGACTAGCAATGCAGTTTACGTGTCAGCCCTGTGATGTCATTGCACTGGCCCAATAATCAGGGAGCCTCAATCCTCACCACCGGTAACAGTGGGGAACATACACACTGGAGGATATAAGTACACACACAGTAAAGTGCAATTTCCCTTAAGAGAACACAGAGATCACAGTCAGTGTGTGGCTGGTTTCTCCATCTTTCTCCAGATCCCCAGTAAGACTCCCCACTGGCATAGCTATAGGGTTGAGATCTCAGCTAAGTAGCCAAACCATGATCTCCAGTACTTTTTCTGTCTAACCAGTGCTTTGTGTCCCTGCACAAGTAGCTGACACACACACTTTGAGATTTAATTTATATACAAACACACACATACATCTGGGAGAGGCTGGCACAGGTTTACTAGCTATGCCCCCTTCTGCCCAGACTATAATGTATTTCTCACTACCACCAGCCAACTCTTTATCAGCTACTTTAAGGCCCTTACCAAAGGGTGTCTAATCCTACTGTGTAATGTTACTATTAATCCAAATGGTAGACTGACCAAGAGCAAGGCTATTTAGGAGTAGCCTGTACAGTGTCACCATATAGATATACAAGTACTCTAAGAGCTTAAATATGTCTCACAAATATCAGCCACAAAGATAGGTTTAGATATATTTAATGATAAATAATAAAAGAACAAGACAATGCTAAATATGTATTCACAGTGACTTCAGAGTTCAAAATCACAAAAAATATTTAAACAACATTGCAGGACAGTCTCATATAAATAAAGAAAACATTTAAGCTATACTTTACTATATTTCTATCTGAATCTAAAAGAGTTACTGTGCCCTAAAAACTTACTTACAGAACAACATGCATGCAGAAGTGGTTATGAGTGGATGTTTCCAGGTCAAAGACAAAATACAAAATGCCCTGTTTTTTTTCTATCAAAGAGTTCTTAAATTAATGTCAAATATTACTGCTGGGTTAGCTTGGAGGACATCACCTTTTGTCACCTGACTTTAGTTCCCAAGCTAAACAACCTTTGTCAGAAACTAACAAAATTTAGCATCTCTCTGTGAAAATACATAGCCTGCAGATGTTTGCAACTGTTAGGAGACATAAAATAAAACACTTACAAAACAATATAGAAGACACCCTAGTTCTAGACATCCTGTCTCCTTGCTGCATTGAAACTAACTTTTATGACACAATAATAAAACAACTTAATTTCAAATATTTTCTCTGAATTTTTTCAAGTTAACCTCCCGTGTTCCAGTTTCCATTAAACATGTACATTTAAACAGTCACAATAGTGCAGGTACATTCCTGTTCTATTCCAATAGGGCATGCCATGGCTACATTTTAGCTCAATACTTTACACACACTTCTGTATAAATCATATCAATGACAGAATTATTTACAAAATTCCAGATAGCTGGGCTGGCAGTATTTCCCTATGTTACAACTCAATTATCAGTAGTTCAGAATAGTCTCGTTTTCCACTGTTATCTGTTACAGAAATAAAACCAGGCTCTTCAATTTGTGTATTATTAAATAAAACCAGGTTCTTCACTGTGTTTACTAATATCTGTATCTTCGCTAATTAACCTTCCCAAAGATTTTCTTTTAAGCTTTATTAATCATGAAATCTCTAGCCATCCTTCATTCTTCCCATTAATACAATAACTAATAACATCAAAGCAAGTTTTATATGAAATACTACCAGTTATAAATGAAAAAACATTTTCCTCCAAACTGTTTTACTTCAGTAGTAAGCATATAAGTACTATGTATATAAGTCTATCCCCTTACCTAAGTCTTGCACTCATACTTCTCCACCCCCATGCTGCCCAACTACCATGCAATAAAACTCATACATAACACATAGTATAACATAAACCATGACAGCTTATTTACATATTGTTTAATAACAAGGAAAGTTGAATGATTTAAAGTGGTCTAGTTAAGATATGACCCAGTCGAAGTCACAAAATATCAGATAACACAGTATCAAATGCAATAATATGCAAAAGAGGCACATATATGAATCAGTAATATATAATAATGACAAAA
This sequence comes from Protopterus annectens, assembly GCF_019279795.1. Lineage (NCBI taxonomy): Eukaryota > Metazoa > Chordata > Ceratodontiformes > Protopteridae > Protopterus > Protopterus annectens. The sequence continues at coordinate 683,162,571 of NC_056743.1, forward strand.
TAAACAAATACATGCATCAGATGTACCACTGAAATTAAAGGGGAAAAAAGGTTTTACTTAATGAAGAAAATATAGTTCACTTAATAAGAAGATAGAGTAAAAGGTAATGACTGTTAAGTCTAAGAAAATAAATATTTGATTCAGTAAAAAAAATAGTGACAATGAGAACTGATATGTAGATCAGGTAATGACTGGCCATCTCCTCTATCTTTGTGAAGTTCCTCTTCATTTCACATGAAGTAGCTTTATTCCAAAGACCTTGAAGTTTGGCCCTCTCACTTAGAAGACATGAGTGTTAGAATATAGTTTACTGTGAGGTCTGCAGTTTTTGTGCTGCTTCATAAGTGGCTGTTAGTTTTCCTAGCATGTTCTTGAGACTTCATACCCTGTGTTCTGTGCATTTCCTTTACTTGTTGTATATGTTTCCCTGTTGCAGTCCACAAAATATATTTTGTATACCATGCTTTGAGACTGTCTTGTTCTCTCCTTCTTACTCCTCAACTGTATGTCATAAGCATGTTTGTGTATGCAAAACATTTCACATAATGTAATGCCTCATTTTTTCTCATCTCTTGAACCTGCATACAAACATAAATAGAAAAAAAAGTGGTGGGGTTTTACACTGTGTGTGTTAGACTGAAGAGTTTGCTCAGTGCATAAAGATGGAAATCAAGTATTGTTGGTATGTTACTAAGGGGAGGGAGATGGAGTTATTTAATTTTTAGTCTGTAGCAGAGCAGTACATCACACTCTCCTAGCTTCTTCTTCTTCTTCTTTCAGCTTTTCCCAGTTAGGGGTCGCCACAGTGGATCACCTGTCTGCTCATGATTGGCAGTGGAGTTTTACAGTGTTGAGTTACCAGCCCGGCACCCAACCTTCCACAGAAGGCACACACATGCACACACTGACACCTAGGGCCAATTTAGAGTGTCCAATCAACCTACAGTATGTCTTTGGGATGTGGGAGGAAACCAGAGCACCAGGAGGATACCCACGTGACCACAGGGAGGACATGCAGACTCCACACAGAAGGCACCCCAGCTGAGGATCGAACCGAAGAACCTGTTGCTGTGAGGTGGCAATGCTAACTGCTGCACCATCATGGCCACCTTATTTGCTTTTAGGGAATATTGTGTTGCTCTCTCATGTATGTGAGAATTAATGTGAGAATATCATTTTGTGAAACTACTTGAATTTTGAACCCTCTCACTGTGCATGCACACAAACTTGGCACCGCTGCACATTAGGCACTTTCTTGCTGTAATGCTTCTGTCAGTCAATGGTTGCTGTGTTGTGATGCCAGTAATTTGCATTAACTCAGCCTGTATACACAGATTAAGAGAAACATATGTGAGTTAAATATTGGAACAGGTGGAGAATGGATGGATACCATAGGACATACATGAAGATGCAGCGTCACAAAGGCATAAGGAATGATTGTAAAAGTTCTTTACTGCAGAAAGGATAGAAGAGATGTTTCTACACATTAAGGAGGCATCACACACACAAAATAAAGGTCATGCCACAGCAGTATGCTAATGACATAAACAGGAGTAGGAAGAGGATAGTGGACAGTGTGGCATACAAAGTGGATGCTGCACAGTGTAACAGGAAATACAGACAAAAATCAAGGGAGATAGACAGAATGTGGGACATATGATATCAAAAAGAGCAAGTATGCACAATGAGCAAATACAAAACAATGAAAGAAGATAAATAGTGCATTCAAGGTGTCTGCCAGGAGGTAGTGTTCACCAGGTAAATAATAAATATGTGTGACAAGAGATGGCGGCTGCTCTGAAAGCAATGGTGTCACATGTAATGCCAGCACTCAGAGCATCATTTTGTTTCAAACTGACAGCAAATATGACTGTATGTGTTGTACAGTGTGGGGTTCTGCCTGATGCAGTAAATGATCATTGCAATGGTATTATTTTTTGGTTAACCAAAAACTGCAAACCCTACATAATGAAGCTGAGTTCCAAAATATCCACTTCAACTACACATACACACTATTCTCTCAGAAATGGGCACCTTTGAGTGGAGCTGAGTATGAAGGATAAAGATGTATAGCTACCCTGTCCTTCTTTCATGCCTCTCTTTCTTCTTACTATAGAAAAATACGTTGAAAGATCAGAGTTGAATTTCAGCGCAAAAATGGGAAAAAAGTAAAAATAATCTGCAACCAATTCTTTTACACAAATGCAATGCATGCAATAGAAGGGAATCTTCAGGCCAGCATGATTTACACTGACTTTAGTTCTGTTTTTGATAGGCTTGTCTAGCAGACAGTTGTCAATAAACTCACACAGTCTAGAGTCTGACAAGTTTGTAAAATGGATCAGTGAATGTTTATCTAACAGAACATGGCAAGTAGAATCAATGGTCAAGAGGGCAAGATCATGTGCTATGGACAAAGGGTACCACAACGGCCCTTCCATGGACCATACCCTTTCGGCCAGTACTTGACAGATATAAATATTCCATAGAATACTATTCACTACTTTTATGCCAATGATTTAAACCTAAAGAAAGTAATGACCTATGTAGATGATCATCTCATCCTACAAAATTGTTTGAATACCTTGAATTACTGGGCTGGATCAAATAACATGGTAATAAATAAGGAAAAGACAAAATTATTTTCTTTTGACATAAAGGAAATTAACAGAGGCTTTTATTATTTAGAATTGATTAGGGTGAAATGCGAAGATAATTTAAATTTCAAAGCTCATGTACACAATGTAGTAAAGGAAAGCAATATGCTAATAGGTATGTTCATAAGTTCAGAAAGCCAGAAGTTTTGAGAGTGTTTTCTATAGTTTAGGCAGACCTAAACTTCAATACAATAGTTCTTTCAGGGCACATTTCACTAAAGATTACCAACAAAACTAGAAACTGTCCAATGGAAGGTTAAACAATTGATAAAAACCTTAGAAGTTGCAGCTGTAGAAAATGGTTAGCCTTGTTAGGTCTATTTTTATTAAGTACAGTGGATATAAAAAGTGTACACGCCCCTGTTAAAATGCCAGGTTTTTGTGATATTAAAAAATGAAACCACAATAAATCATTTCAAAACTTTTCCCACCTTTAATGTGAACTATAACCTGTACAATTCAATTGAAAAACAAACAAATCTGTTAGAAGAAAATATGAAAAATAAAAAAGTACAATAAGATGGTTTTATAAGTGTGCACACCCTTAAACTAGTACTTTGTTGAAGCACCTTTTCATCTAATAACAGCATTCAGTCTTCTTGAGTACACACCTGCTATCAATTAAAGGGGAGGAAAAAAACATTAACAGCATAATATTTTGCAATCATATAAGAGAAATGAAAATATACATAGTACTGCATCTACAACAGTAAATATACATACATAAGTTGAATCAGTGCTTTGACAGTCTTAGTAGTAAAATCTTAGTACTAAAGGGGTATAGTTTACAGCCATACAGTATGTGATGATGTGAGGTAGTGCCAGCTATGCCAGGAGACGTAGGGCAGTGGATGTGTAACATATGCCAGCACAGCATAGCTAGCTGGAATTTTGTAAAGAATTATATGTCATTTGTATGTCAGACTGATTTGTACAGGTGCTTGTACTGAAAATACATTTGTTAAAGTTGCTCATTTAAAAAAATATGTAACAACAGTGGGTCCTGCTGGACAGAAAAGAAATACACCTGTATGTCAAACTGTATTGTAACTGTTAAAATGAATATACAATAACAGAGGATACTGGAAGAGAAGAGGTAAATATCAGTTCACCTAGCTTTGAAAAATAGTCTGAAATTAAATTAAATGGCTTAGGCCATAAAGATTGCATCTTACAGTTCTGATGGATCTATATCATATTATTGTAAAATTAAAATGTCGAATGGCACAACAGCGAAAGTGCCAAAATGTCGAGGGTCCATTTTTGAGATTGCATTACAGTGAAGATTGGGATATTTGCCCTTTCCTCACTGTAGTGCAGTCTCAGAGTTGGAATATATATTTAGCGCTAGGGGGCACAGCCCCCCACAATACCGAATTCGAGTTTTGGCATTTTCGCTCTTGTGAGCGTTTGACATTTTGCGTCTACAATGTTATGATATAAACGCATTCTGATTGCAGCCAGAGACAAAATGTCTTAGAAAATCAGAACTAGGAATCTTACTGTATTGCCTTTAGGAGTGAACAAATCGCTACCCTGGAAAAGTGGAAGTTTTTGAAATTTTTTTTAGCTTCCAGATGCTATAACACATCTTAAGCTCTAGGTGTGTGTATTATAACACATATGTGCTAGATTCTGGTTCATTTTCTAGTAAAGGGGTAGTGTGGGAACCAGCGTCAGATGACAAGAAGTATGTGGTGTCATTCTGTAATCCAGCACCGAAGTTATGTTTTAATACTAGACAAGACAGAAGTCTCAGGGCAGTGTGTTTTTGAAACCTGACAAAGAAGGAAGACCACTCACCCACTTAATTCTGCCTTACCTTATTAAGTAAGTAGAGAATAGTAATTCTTTAAATCAGTCAGGACAACATAGTGAGATTAGTCAAGTACTATTTTTCTGTATCTATGTGAATCTATCCATCAGTGTTATTTTCAATATTTCTGTGATTGAAACTCTGGTGTTTATTGTAAATAGATATTCAGTGTTTTCATGTTCTTTTATTATTTATTATTAAATGTATTCAAACTTTTCACTGTGGCTGGTCTTTTACAGAATATTTTAACCTTTGAGAGTACTTATATTTATTTCATGATATTGTGGCCACTCCTGAAAGCCTTGCTGCACTGGTCATTTGTATTAGTATCAATTTTACTCAGTATAATTGGGTATCCTTGTAAGAGCCTTAGAGTAGCTGGCTTTGGATTGTTCCAGTGGCAGTACCTACCTTATAGTCTGGGCATAGCTGGTAAATATGTACCAACCTTTCCCAGGTGTGTGTGTGTGTGTGTGTGTGTGTGTGTGTGTGTGTGTGTGTGTGTGTGTGTGTGTGTGTGTGTGTGTGTGTGTGTGTGTGTGTGTGTGTGTGTGAAAATCAAACCTCAAAGAGTGCGTGTGTCAGCTACTTGGAGCAGGGACACAGAGCACTGGTTTCACAGAATGGGTGGTGGAAGACTTGGCTGGAAATACTCGGCTAAGGACTCAACTCTACAGCTGTCTCAGTGGGGAGTCTTATGTGGGGCCTGATTAGACAGGTGGAAACCCAGCCCCAGGATTGAATGTGTGCCCTGTGTGCTCTTAAGGGAAATTGTGTCTGGTGCAGTGAGCTGCATCTGGAAATGCTGTGTGTATCTATTTTTATTCCAAGTGATCATCCTTCACCAGTATCAGTAGTGAGGATTGAGATTTGTTGATTACTGGCTCAGAGGAGGGATATCACACTGTGCTTACATCAATTGTGATATTAAAATGTATAGCAGCAGCTGGTTTCTTACCATATTCCTATACATAGGTCTTAGTGTAAGATGCAGTTTCAAAAAACATATTTGGGATAAGATTATATTGTTTAGCAGATAAAAGTGAATGGGGGTGTAAATTAGGTAACTAGGAATAGAAGTAAAAAGAAAAGGAGAAAAAGGGAAAATAGAGGGGATGGATTCTTGTCTGTTTGTTGAGGAGGTGATATGCAGGTGCATAGCCATCTGTCCATCAGATATTATTTTAGATGGATTTTGAAATCTCTTAAGTTCCTTAGTAATCTTAGCATTGATGGCATGGGACTTCATTTATGTGCTACACAGTTTGAGTAGCGGGAGTATCCTGCATTATTGTTAGGTTTGGTTATGGAGAGTAATGACTTATCAGTGGAACCAAGCTTTGGTTTGGAGACCACTGCTCACAGTTGAGAATTTTCAAAGGATAATATATAGTTTGCAGGTTGTTAATAGTTTTTATTTAATTATTAATTTGTTCATTCCAAGTATTACCTGGATAGTCCATCTGAGTTACGATAGCTCCTTTTCAGTGATGGCTCAGTGAGGAAAGCTCCACTCAGCATAACATATAGAAGCGGATAAAGCAAACACCATATAGAGACAATCACTATTAAATAAAGATTAAATTTAACACCAATATGTTATACAAACATTTAAAATGAACAGAGAGAAAGAATAGTGATATGGAACTATTTATACAGAAAATATTTCTAGGGATTGAGTTAAAGAAAAAAGTTAATAAACAATAATTTCTTAAAAAAAATAAGAAGTGGTTTGGGAAGAAAATAAATTACATTAGAAGGTTAGAAAGGGATAAAGAGAGTACTGGGGAGATAAGGTAGGAAGAAAGAGAATATATATATATATATATATATATATATATATATATATATATATATATATATATATATATATATATATATATATATATATATATATATATGTATATGTAGGTTCCCTTCAGAATCTCAAACTACTGAAATCCCGAATTTCAGTAACCCAAGACCAGAAAGGCGAAACTGCAGAATACTGAAACCCCAGAAGCGTAAAGTTCAAAATCCCGAAGTTCGGAGATTTTGAATTAGTGGTTCTGGTGTTGCGGTGTGTGAGTGGATGGTTGGAGATGTAGGTAAGTGTTGTGTTTTAGGGGTTTTGGGTAGGAGCTTAAGTGTATGTCTGTGTGTTTTGTTACTGCGATGTGTGTGTGCGAAGGGAATGTAGCTTGTGTAGTGGTGTTTTTTGTGTGTTTGTCTGAGTAGTGCGACCTCTTGAGTTAGTATATTTAAGTAGGGGGGTGTGGGGGACACAGCCCCCCACATGGGGTGTGCAGGGGGGCTTGTCCCCCCTGCTTGTATGTCAGGTAGGTGTTTGTGTATGTGTAGGGAGGTGTATGTTTGTGTCTGTGTGTGTGGTATGTTTAGTATAGAAGTCGCAATTCTAAATTTCGCGCTTCTGGGGTTTCGACTTTATGGATTTTCGGCTTCATGGTCTCGAGATACAGAAATCTGAGATTTCAGTATTTCGAGATTATTAAGTGAATTCATGTATATATATATATATATATATATATATATATATATATATATATATATATATATATATATATATATATATATAGTACAGGGGTATTAGTTTGATTCATTTGAGTTGTAAGGATTAGTATTTAAATTTGCTGAGAGGAATATAGGTGACAATGTTAATAGATCTGAAGGTAAACAATTAAGGTACTGTATTTATGTTTTACATAGCTAGTAGTTCCAGTTATGTATAATTTTTTTTAGCTGAGTTAAAAATGTTTTAGTTTTAACTGTATTTGTAGTGAGTTCCATATGTTGGCTACATAAACCATGTAAAGACGATCTCCATGTGATTTGGTAGTTTGTGGCTGGTTTTAGTGTACAGATCTAAGCTGTGGGTGTTTATATGGCCTGTATAAAATATTATGGACAACCTTAAGCAATGTAAGGCTGATGTGTTAGTAAATTCTATCCAAATTAATTAGAGGGCTAGGAAGTGATGCATTTTGTTAAATATATTTGCAGCAAATTTGGCAGTTGTTCAAGTTTAAGTTTTAATGTCTTTTGTATGTTAGTAAGGATAGGAGTGAAATATAACAAGCTGGAGAGAAAATACATTTGTTGTAGCTTGCCTTGCTTGATCATTCAGGAATGGTTTTGTTTTAATACAGCGTGCTTTTTTATGGAAATAATCAAATTTCTGATTGTGGTCTATGACTACACCTAATACCTTAGAAAGTATGAATTGGTCTGTGCCAACGTGAGTGTAAATAATGTGTAAATAATGTAAATAAAACTATTGCTTTAAAACTGCTGTAAATATCATGTACAAAGGCTGTACACAGAGCAGATTGTTTTAAGTAGTCACTCTTTTTTTGTATTATATACAGGATTTCTGCATGGTTCAGTTAATAGGCCCAGTTATGCAATGAAATGGTGCATAAAGGGTTTTAATCCTATCAGATCAGATAAGCTGTCCTCTTTTAAGGGGCAGTAGCTGCCCAGAACACTGATTCGGATTGTTATGCAGTAAGTAAGAAACACTGTGGATTATTCTGAGATGATCGGAACATCTTCCTGTGAAAGAATCCAGACTGTCAAACTCTACTGGAGAGCATCTGTGTGCTATAGACTTTGATTCCTGCTTCTTACTAGTGCGTAAAGAAATAATTTGACTCTTTTGGATGTAACCATTACCCTGTTTGGAGATGGTCTAGAACTTTTAAGAATAGGGTACTCTGTATGTTTTTCCCTTTTGCTCATTAATTTAGTTTGACTCAATTTATTGTGTAAGAAATAGACAGCACAACTGTGTTTTGTTTTATCATGAATTAAAACTGCATATTTTTTATAATTTTTGGAATTTTGGTGCATTAATAAATATTCTTACTTTCCTGTACCTAATGGATGTTGACTTCCATAACTGACAAATCGTATCACCTACTTTTGCATACTATGGTACTAGCTTAGGAACTCCTACGTAAGGTCAGCTTCACTGACTAGTGTTTCTGATACTGGCATCTCCCTGTCGCTATTCTGAACAAAAGGATTTTGTAAAGTCATATTAACACACACACACACACACACACATATATATATATATATATATATATATATATATATATATATATATATATATATATATATATATATATATATGGTTACCTATGAAAACATCGAGCATGTGAAATACTGAAGACCATATGGTCAATATTTCACATGCTCAATCACTGTAAAGTAAGAAAATTAAAAAAAAACAACAAACACGAAGATGTTATTGCAGGGGGGCAAGCCCCACTGCACCCCCACACCCCCTACTTAAATATACCAACTCTGAGATCGTGCTACAACAACAATACAGTGTGGAACAGGAATTGCTCCTATTCCCTGCTGTAGCGCAATCTCAGAGTTGATATATTTAAATAGGGGGTGTGGGGGGCACATCCCCCCCACATGGGGGGGTGCCCCCTGCAACAACGTCTTTGTGTGTGTTGTTTTTTTTTTCTTACTTTACAGTGATCGAGCATGTGAAATATTGATCATATAGTCTCGACCACATGGTCTTCGATATTTCACATGCTCGATGTTTTCATAGGGAACCATATATATATATATATATATATATATATATATATATATATATATATACATATATATATATATATATATATATATATATATATATATATATATATATATATATATATATATATATATATATATATATATAAAAGCAAACATGTCTCCAGTCAGTGTAATGACCAGTAACTAAAAAAAAAAAACACACACATACACACACACACATATACATATATATATATATATATATATATATATATATATATATATATATATATATATATATATATATATATATACACACACACACACACACACACACACACACACACACACACACACACACATACACACACACACACACATATATATATATATATATATATGTGTGTGTGTGTGTGTGTATATATATATATATATATATATATATATATATATATATATATATATATATATATATAGATATATATAGGGGACCTCTGCATTTTATTGAATGTTATTTCATCAAGAAATGCATGGGATGTGATTTAATGCTTATAGTATGGATGGCTGAGTGGTGCAAATGTTGATGGTGTGTAATGTTGAGACAGTTATGTGGGGTTAGATGGGGGGAGTGTTTGTGTATGTCTACATGGGTTAGGGTTGCGCTCAGGGATGAGTGAAGGATATCTGCAAGTTTGGCTATTTTAGGGTTAGGGTCAGGGTTAGGTTAGGGGATAGATATGGTATCGTATGTGTGTGTTTGTGTACGTTTGTGTGTCCAGGTGTGTCTTGTGTAGTGGCAGTGTTATGGGATTTTTTTTTTATGAAGGTATGTTCCAAGCAATGTTGTCCATAAAAGTAACTCTTCCTCCCATGTATTTCATCCTCCATCTTACATTCTGGAGGGATATGGCAGACTAATTTGATGGGGATTGTGACGTCCGGTTAATATCCCACCGAACTGCCATAAATACGTGACGTGCACTTACTATCCTGCGTCAGTAACTAAGGAACTTCAATCCTCTCTACTGACTCCAGTGTGAGACTGTCACTTAAACAGGAGTAATATTTTACAATTTCCCCTAAGATCATAACAGGAACATGCTCTATAACCTGGGACTGAACTTTATGCTTCTGTCCACATGAAATGTAACTCCTTATTACACACTCCAGAGCAACATGTCCCAGATTAAGACCTCTGATACACTCACACTTAAATAAATTGAATCTCACATATCCAAACACTTCTGGGAAAGCCTGACACAGATTTCCAGCTGTGTTCCTTCTCCCAAATGATACGGTAAAATGCTGCCACCAATCAGAGCGTCTGCATGCCCTTTCAAAGGGGTGTCCAATTATTACAATTAGATATCAAAAGAAATGGTAGCATATCACCTAAAGCAGATAGGCTTCAGAGTGGTCCAGAAATTATCAAAGCAGGTATAAGCACTCTCAAATCACTAATTACTAAATACACTAATTGGCCATCCACAATGTAAGATAGTAACATGATTAATAATGAACAAAATGATTAAAAATAGAAAACAGTAATTTCAATAAACAAACAGAATTCAATCGCCAGAAAATTAAATTAATACGGAAGGATAGAAATCTGACATTTAGGAAAAACTCTGATTAGTTATAATTTCCTATCTGAATAAAGAGCACTGTTCCTGATGTAAACTAAAAACTGTAACAGTGCAAAGGCAGGCTTACAGTTCTTGGTGAGTCCTTTGGGTACCCTCTGCTCAGTACAACTGTGAACACAACTCAACTGTGAACTGAACTGAGCTCAACTGAGCAATAACTCAACTGTTCAAACTGTCTTCAGCAGGCTCTTTTATAAACTAGTGGGGCACTAGAGGTGACTTTATTAAAAAATCTGTTCAGACCTGGCTGTTTATTCTGTTGTTTTTTACATTGTCTTTTATAAACTCGGTTAACTGTCTTAGGTTCATAGGTTCATAGGTGTTTACTAGGCTAACGATCACAAGGGCCTTTTTAAGTCTAGCCATGCATCCCAAATCTCTGACAAGTTCTGATTCCCTTGATAAGTGTAAGCATGGGCCTGGGAGAGGAATCATTTACAGGTTACCTGTGTCCATTAGAGACATAGGTGCCAAACCAGGGATGAATTTCTGGTATCCCATTCAATTTTCCAAGTTGCACTTAAAATGGGTTAGGGAGGAACTCTGCTTCACATGGATGGAGAGCCTGTTCCCTAGACGAGGTAGTCTCTGGGTTACATACCTATCTCTCCAGCAGGTTCTATCTATATCACAGGCAAGGTTTAAGTCTTTAGAACAGGTAATTCTGGTGCTGTTTGTTTTATGGATATGCAGGAGGTTCATTAGAGTGGGGTCTGACAACGCCCTGTATGCCAGGCATAGAGTTCGCCTCAAAAGCCTGTAGGAGGCACAATACAGGGATAGGGCCTTGAGGCGGTCTGCATATTACTTACGCCCTGTATTCTTTTAGTGAGGAACCTCTGTGGATGTTGTTCCAGTTCTTATTTTCATTTCACTCTTTGAAAATCAACAAACAGCTGGTCTTTTAAAGTTCCTTCCTGTCTTTCAGTCTCTGACAGTAAATACAGAGCATCTGAACACATTCCAGTAACATCATCCATAGATTATCTGACTCTTGAGACAGACTGCATTTAAAATCTCCTGCACAGACATGTGTAGTTAGACATGTAACAGAACACTATTCAACTTTTTTAAACATTCTGTATAAACAGAGTATTAATCAACATGTAAGAACATATTTACAATGTCATAGCTAGTCATGCTGGCATATAATACACAGGTTAATCTGAAATTATGTACAAAGCTTCAGCCAGACATGCTAACACAGATGACAGTGTCTAATTTCTTCACAGGAATAACATTACATCATGGCATAGGCCACCCACAGCACTACCCCATTCCATATTCTGTAGACAGTTACACAACTAATGTAGCACAATGAAGTCAAAGGAAAGCACTACTCTAACCTGAAAAAAAAAACAATTGATAATGCCAATTCAGTGCTGTCCATGATGTATGAAAATCTTGCACTGTAGAATTATGGAATGTGGCTCATAAATACAGAAAGCAGAACATTTTTTAGGTTTTATTTTGTTTCTAAAGATGGTCTCCTTCAGCATTTTTTTTAGAAACGCATTTTATCCACATGATATCAGAATAAGGCAAGAATGCAAAGAGAAAAAATACATATTTCAGTATGCCCAGACTATACCTGTCAACCATCTCCGATTTAGCAGAACATCCCTAATTTAGCCTCACATTTTTCACCTGTCCCTCAAAAAAATTCAGATTGTTTTTGGTTTGGTAAATAACTGCGGATTAGTTAGTCACTACTGCCAGCCATTACAGTTTCATATTTCTTATTGTTCAAAAAAATGCATGTTGATGCAATACATGTTGTTCTATTAACTTTTTAGGTAAATCAGATTAATACTTAAAAATTGTCCCTGATTTTGGGCTTTTATCCCCCCATTATTTTTTTCTTTGTCTGGATTTCTTGAGAGGTATGGTCCAGACACCTCAGTGCCTATACAACAGCTACTGAATTCTTAGGCTAACTGCAGTTACAGTAGATCTGTGCTTCCTTTAAAGATATATTGCCAGCTAGATGCTAAAAGTAAACTTATGTTACATTTCACTTATTTGCATTGGTGCACTAATTTAATGAATTTGTGTTGATGAATTTTAACACTTAGTGTACATATTGTTCATTTTTATGGAAATGGTTAGATTAAGCATTTAACTGCTTTAAAATAAATAAATAAACAAACAAACAAATACACCTGTCTTATTTTGATATGGATTATATAAGATGCTGTAGTATTATAACCAACACATAAATGAATGTCTCCACATTGGAAGCCACCAACTATTTGTTTACCCAGAATGCTTTCCTACTGTATGCAAATCTTGCTTAATATGCCACATGGTATTTTGTGGGTGCAAAGGATGCCTTGACAACATAGGCATTTAGGAGAAAACAAAATATCAAAAATCTCACTACAAATTCCTTATTTCACAGATTAAACTATAATTTTATAATCTACAATATAGTTGCTGGTGAAATATAATGCTAAGCTAAGGTGTCTGGAAAGTTTCGCACGATCTTTAAGTGGTGCAGACCCCTGTATGAGGGGGTGCTGGGTGGCTAAGGATGTTTTTTGTATCAATTCAAACTATGAATTCAGCAGAACAATAGTTTGGTCATAGTATTGTTGTTGAACTGAGTCATACTGCAGGGCTCTACACTTAACAATACAGTTACATATTCCACAGTAGTTGATGTTAATGATGTCTAATGAATAGTCATGGTGTGATATGCTTTGCATGTTTGATATGCTTCACTTTTGTCATTAAGCTATGCAAATGTGCACACCAGGATATGTATGCATATATGTATGTCTGTGTCCCAGTTAGGTGTTGTTCTGTTAATCATGAGCAAATTCACTGAAAAGCTATTTTGTTGATCACAAAGTGGCAGACCTCTTAGCTGTCCAGATTTTAACCAAATGTCCAGATTTCTGCCCTATTTGTTGGCCTATTCCTTATAAAATGTATGATTTTCCAGCAAATCATATTGGATTGGAGTCACTTAATGATGACATTTGAGTTTCAGACTTCATATCCTTCAGAAAATACATGCTAATGCTAAACCTGTTATTCTAGCAACTTTCTAAGTTAATAAGAACAATATCTAAAGTTTATTCCTACTTTGAAGCCTGTATCTCCATTAATTTTGACTTTGTTCAGATATCCTATGATAAGGGATTGAGATGTATGCAAACTGACAGATCTCAGGGATTTGCAGGGGCCATGCCCCCAACTTCTCCATGTGAGGGGATTTGCCCCCACACCTCCTTCACTTACATAACAAATTTCAGACCACTTTTGAAAAAGGAGGCAATCCTAATGAAATTGTATATTTAATGAGTTTGCCCTTGACAATACTGTATATTCAGTGAGTTTGCTGTCTATTACTAGGACCACTTCTTTATGACTAGATGTTTTCCCTTTATATATCATCTCATTCAGACTGCAGTTATTCATACATGCGGACCTTCCTGTAGAATATATGCACTTATCCATGTGTAAGAAATGTTTGCATTTGCAGTTCTGCTCTTTCCAGAAACAGACACATCATTCTGCGGGTGTGGGAGTACTGGTACCTATACTTGGGAGAACACATTAGTAGTGCTTTCTACTGAGTCTATGCTCCGTGCCTATTAACATTAGGCATGTGAGTTGGTGCTCTAGCCCAAAAGGCATGATATATTTTGCATGGCTAATATCTGTGGATTATTGCACTGACAGTTGCAAAGATCCATATTTGAGGTGCACAGTATGGTGGAACAAGACATGTGAGATCACACTTGCCTTCTGTTCATAGGACTCATCAGAGTAGGTGTTGCAGCATAATGGAGGAAGATGGATAATCTTCAGAGAGAGATACTATTAAGCAGCATGTATGCATGGCTATGCCTTTTAGCGTTTGACAGTGTTTGATTGAGGGACTTGAGGGTGGTGGGTGCACATGCCCACATTATCTCTGTACATCACTGTGCTTGATACATTTGAGGGAAAAGGTATTAAAAAAGCATTGAACCTTGAGATGCACAGAAGGATTATGTGTAAGGGACTGCAGAATCAGCAAACACTGCAACACAGTAGACGTGGTTATAGAAATTCACTGCCTCATATCACATTAGAGGCTGACTATGATGTAGTAGATGCAGCTGTGTTGATATCTGTTGGCATGGAATGTGGCTCATTACTATGAAATCCATCTTGTCAACCCCACTTAATTGAGACTGGTATGTCTAACTGGTTTCCAATAAAAAGTCTATTACCTCTGCACTCCTCTAATAATAAGACAACCTGTGAGGTCTTTATAACTCACAGATAAGTTATAAACATTTATCAAAGCCGGTTCAAAGCACCAGTGTTGACTTGAATAGCATTTTATGAGATAATTATCAATTTACTGAATGAATATGTTGGGCATGGCCTTCACTAAGGCACCTGTCATATGTCTGTTTCGCTTTATAAATATGCTTTTAGACTACTGTCTATATATTGTTGTTTGTAGCTTCTATGTCTTGTAAAACAAAACAGCTGAAAAAATTCTCTGTTCTGCAAATGGGTAAGGATATGTGCATTAGAGAACTGACAGACATATACGTTTATCTGCATGGACTATTCTATCACACTTTACCTGTGACAGATGCACTTCACAGTACATCCACAGACAACTACAGAGCATCTGTCAGAGTTCAGATTCCATATCTCTTGTCCAGTTACCAGTTCATCTGCCCACAGTGGGTGACAACTCTGTTAGGTGTTCCTTGGTGAGTGTCATACATTTGCAAATGGTCTGCTATGCATGTTGCACATAATATTAAGTCTGAGTAAGGTTTTCCACCATGGTGAGAGCTGATCTAGATCCAGTTTTGTGGAAAGCTTCACAGAACACACTATATCTAGGTTTTACCTTTGACTTCTAATACATAATACACCAATAACATAATGATAGTGTTATATAATGTTGGTTGTACTGGAAATATCAGTCAGGTGTACATTACCATGTTGACATCTGACACAGTGCCTTATAACCAGACTAAGTACCTTCAGGAACTTGCAGTGGTATCTGACAGCAGTCTGCTGTGCATCGCAGGTACAAAGGACACAAACAAGAGCACTGTGGAAATGCATATATGGGAGGTATACTGCTGGGAGCTCTACCAAACCACTTGCAGTACTAATGCTACTACATTATTTTGAATCCTGGCAGTACACAGATGATAATGGGGAAATCCAACAACCGCCAATGAGCATGACATGCTTGGCATATTGCCAGCCAGGGGTGGATCACCTGCCTGCTCAAGGAAGTCTGACAGTATGTTTGATATATCCTCAGTTCTTGTGGTTCCATCAAAACTAGTAACACTGGTATTGCCATGAATTGCAGTAAGCAATGACTGCTATGTCGAGATAGATGTACCTGTAGGACATCCTTTGTACACCACCCTGCTGTAGTATACCATGGCCCATTGACATCATCATCACCAACAACCCCCTTTTTCTCATTTTCAGGGTGTCATATCAACTATCGCCATTCCTCTCAGTTCAATGCTACTCTTCTGCCTTCTTCAACACTCATGCCTGACTGTTGCAGATCTTCTCTCACACAAGCCATCCACCTCTTTGCTGGATGCCCTCATTTCCTCTTACATTTTTCCTGTCTGACCCAAATTTTCTTCGCCAAATTGTCTTCTGCTTTTCTGCACATATGCCCAACCCACCGTAATCTGTTCTCTTTGATCTTTTCTGCAATTGGAGCTACTTTGGCTTCTGCTCTTATGTCCTCATTTCTTTATCTGTCCCACAGTGTGCATCGTACCACCCATCGCAGGCACTTCATTATTATCACCTCTAGCTTCCTCAACTCCTCTGCCATTACTGCCCTGGTTTCTGTACCATACAGTAGTACTGGTCACATCACTGTTTTGGACACCTTACTATTCAGCTTCTTTCTACTGCCAATCATTAGCGGACCGGAGTTCTGCTGTGGCGACCCCTAACCGGGAAAAGCCGAAAGAAAAACAACTATTCAGCTTCTTTGGCATTCTTCTGTCATACACTACACTGACACTATACCAGCTGGTTGTAGCCCCTCTGATTCTAGCTTTGACCTCTTCATTTAGACTTCCCTTCTCCTCAACCACCCTTCCCAGATTTTGAAGCTGCTAACCTGTTCCACTTCTCTTCTATTTGAATTCTCAGCCTTTTCTGATTTCCCCCATTTGTTGTCATTACCACTCTCTTATCTGTACTCAGTTTCACCCCATATACCTTCAGTTTTGCATTCCATTCCCCTATCATTTGCTGAAGTTCTTGCTCAGAGTCAGCCTGTAATACCACATCATCTGCATACAGCAACTCTGTCAATCTGTTCCCTCTGACCTATTTAATAATGTAGTCCATCACCAGTATGAAAATCAGTGGGCTTCGAGTTGGACTAATACATACCCACTCCCACTGGCAGCCCCTCTGTGAGGCTGAACACTGTTTGTATTTGAGTCATTGGGTCCTTATACATAACTTGTACTAATTCTACCAATGTTTCTGGGACTTCAGACCACTGCAGGACTGCCCAAACCAGCTTTCATGGGACTTTGTCATATGCTTTCTCCAAGTCTAGGAATGCCCAGTTAGACTCTTTCCATATTTCTAGCTTCTTCTCAACTATCTGTCTCACTGCAAACATTGGATCAGTTGTGCTGCATCCTGATCTGAATATGAACTGCTCATCTCCCATCTTACTTTCTACTACTCTGTGTATTCATTTATCAAGCACCCTCTCCTGAACTTTCATGCAATGTGACAGGAGTTTGATACCTCTGTACTGCCCACAGTTGTAAATGTCCCCTTTGTTCTTGAACATTGGCACTAGTATACTTATTCTCCAGTCATCTGGGATACTCCTTTCTCTCCACACTGCTATGAGAACTATCAGGACCCATTTCTCTCCTATCTCACCCAGCATCTTTATCATATCCCATGCGACCTCATCTGAGCCTGCTGCTTTCCCTGAATTAATTTCTGTTTGTGCTGTTCTTACTTCTGTGGTGAGCTCCTCCTCTTCCCTCAATGTAGGCTGTGTCGGGGGCAGTATAGCTTCTGTGGGGTTTTCTTCATTTAGAAGTTGCTGGATGTACTCCTTCCATCTGGGTTTGATGTCCTGTGGACTGGTGAACAGGTTGTTGCTGGCATCTCTTATGAAGGGTGTCTAACTCCCTTTTTTATCATTCTGTCTTTGCCTTGCAAACTGATATAGCTCCTTTGTACCATCTACTGACTTACTTTCCAGAAGTTGGTAGAGTGCCTCGGATGCCTTGTTCTTTGCTATTGCAACTCCTTTCTTAGCCTGTTTGTTAGTCAACTAGTATTCCTTCCTAACCTGGTCCATCTTTTCTATCTCCCACTTTTTCCTGCTCTCCTTATTTCTTTTGATGACTTGCTGGACTTCTGCATTCCACCACCAGCTTTTCTTATGAACTTTATTTACATACCTGGTTAAAAGCCACATGTATGTTCTGTAGTCCTCACACATGCTGTCTTGAGGCACTTCTATTCTTCCTGAACTCCAGCTATTTCCTCTTCTTCATAGATGTTAAAGCCCTGAATAATTCATTTTCCAGTCAACTTCCAGGTCTTCTTTCTTTAACCAGGCCTTTTCCCTTCTTCATAATGTTAAAACCCTTTTATTTGTAAATCCTTTTTAGGGTGCTTTAACCCTTTAACCCCTTTTCCTTTTTTATTAAAAATTTTAAACCCGGTTTATGTTGCCCTTTTTATTGTGACTGCTGTTAACCTGTTTCAATTCTTTAGGAAAAACTACAATTCCCTTTTCCCATTCTTTTTTAAATTTTTTTGGGCGCCTAACCATTTGTTTGGGCCCCCTATTTCACAAACAATTACAATTCCTTCTTTTCCTTTCCAGTGACCCAACGTCCCCAATCCCTTCTTTTTCCCTATGACAACCCCTTTCATACCAGTTTATGTTGTCCTTCCTTACTAGTTAACCAATCTGTCAATGATTCTTAATCCTACCCTTCTGAAACTCCCAATTTTTATGTTTTTCCTTATTTTAGGCCCGGATCCTAAGCCATGGCTTTCCCGATTCCCTTATCGTCCTTTCTGGGGCCACCCCCTCCTCATCTTCCTCCATTAAACCTGTTTTAGAATCTTTGTCAAACCCTTTTGTTTTGGATTAAAAGGTTTTTGTCCAACCTCCCTCCAAAAGGCCATCCATTAAACCGCTGGGGAACTTACACAGGGTCATTAGCTTATTGAGGGTGTGGGTTTTTGGGACTTTACCAAACAGGACTATCTCTAAACCCAAACTGGGGCTGGGAGGCCCGAGTAGCTGGTTAACCCAACCGTAAAGGGCCCCCTTTTACCCTACAGGGCCCAAACACCTAACCATATTTTCCCTGGTGGTAGGGCTGGCCTCACTTATCCATTTGCCCATTTTAAAATACAGACAAACATTTGGCCCTTAACCCCTATGTAGCCCCATGGCTAGCTTGTCCCCTTTAATAAGAAAAACGACAAAAATTTGGGTTCATTCGCAGTTTAATAATCAACCTCCTCACTGCTGGTACTACAACTTAAAAAAACTTTGCAAATAATCCTTACTCAATCGAATTAAATGAACAATCTCTGGCGCATTACATGTAATCCTTTGACATAACAGGCTTTACAATTATTGCAATTCAGGTCTGATCTTACAATTTTGAAGCTGCTAACCTGTTCCACTTCCTTCTATTTGAATTCTCAGCCTTTCTGATTTCCCCATTTGTTGTCATTACCACTCTTATCTGTACTCAGTTTCACCCCATATACCTTCAGTTTTGCATTCCTTTCCCCATCATTTGCTGAAGTTCTTGCTCAGAGTCAGCCTGTAATACACATCATCTGCATACAGCAACTTTTCAATCTGTTCCTCTGACCTTTAATAATGTAGTCCATCACCAGTATGAAAATCAGGGGCTCGTTGACAAATACATACCCACTCCCACTGGCAGCCCTCTGTGAGGCTGAACACTGTTTGTATTTGAGTCATTGGGTCCAATAACTTGTACTAATTCTACCAATGTTTCTGGGACTTCAGACCCTGCAGGACTGCCCAAACCAGTTTTGGGACTTTGATATGCTTTCTCCAAGTCTAGGAATGCCCAGTTAGACTCTTTCCATATTTCTAGCTTCTTCTCAACTATCTGTCTCACTGCAAACATTGGATCGGGTTGCTGCATCCTGATCTGAATATGAACTGCTCATCTCCCATCTTACTTTCTACTACTCTGTGTATTCATTTATCAAGCACCCTCTCCTGAACTTTCATGCAATGTGACAGGAGTTTGATACCTCTGTACTGCCCACAGTTGTAAATGTCCCCTTTGTTCTTGAACATTGGCACTAGTATACTTATTCTCCAGTCATCTGGGATACTCCTTTCTCTCCACACTGCTATGAGAACTCTCAGGAGCCATTTCTCTCCTATCTCACCCAGCATCTTTATCATATCCCATGCGACTTCATCTGAGCCTGCTGCTTTCCCTGACTTAATTTCCCTTTGTGCTGTTCTTACTTCTGTGGTGAGCTCCTCCTCTTCCCTCAATGTAGGCTGTGTCAGGGGCAGTATAGCTTCTGTGGGGTTTTCTTCATTTGTAGTTAAGGAGGTAATCTTCCATCTGGGTTTGATGTCCTGTGGACTGGGTGAACAGGTTGTTGCTGGCATTCTGGTGAAGGGTGTTCAACTCCCTTTTTTATCATTCTGTTCTTGCCTTGGCAAACTGATATAGCTCCTTGTACCATCTACTGACTTACTCTTCCAGAAGGTTGTAGAGTGCCCTCGATGCCTTGTCTTTTGCTATTGCAACTCCTTTCTAGCCTGTTTGTTAGTCAACTAAAGTATTCCTTCCTAACCTGGTCCATCTTTCTATCTCCCACTTTTTCCTGCTCTCCTTATTTCTTTTGATGACTTGTTGACTTCTGCATTCCACCACCAGCTTTTCTTATGAACTTGCTTTACATACCCATGCCATGTATGTTCTGTAGTCCCCACACATGCTGTCTTGAGGCACTTCTATTCTTCCTGAACTCCCAGCTATTTCCTCTTCTTCATAGATGCTAAAGCCCTGAATAATTCATTTTCCAGTCAACTTCCAGGTTCAGTCTGGTGTCTGTTAACCTTAGAGTCCTCTGCCACTCTTTACTTAATGTGGCAACCAGTGGTTTATGCTGTGGCTCCACTCTTCATTCAGGATGACTTTGCAAACGCTGATTCTACCTCTAAATGTTCCTTTCCTTACTGTTATAGAAAATCTACCTGGAATTGCATGTTGCCCATTCTAGGTGATTTGTGACTGCCTGTTTGAACCATGTGTTGGCTACTATCATTTCCCAGGCAGAAATCTACAATGTCCTCTCCTTCTTTATTCCTGTTGCCCCACCCATGTGGACCCAGACAGTCCTCACATCCACCTCTGTTTGTCCCACATGTACATTCAAGTCACCCATTATCAATACCAGTTCATGTTGTCCTCCTTTATCTAGTAGACCCTACAACTGCTGTCTGAATGCATGCTTTTCTTCACTATGACAACCCTGCTGTAGGGCATAGGCTGAGATCATGAATACTGTCCTATCATTAGGCTGGAGTCTGATAGCCATGAGTCTGTCACTGATTCTGATGAAGTCCCTCACTGCCTTCTGAAGCCTCTCCTTACATTTCTACTGTGTCTTCCTCCTGATTAGTAGACACTGGATCCTAAGCCAAGTGGCTTTGCTGCACTACCCTTCCATCTTGTCTCTTGGATACATAGGATGTCCAACCTCCTCCATGCCATCATGCCATCCACTTCAAGCTCTGTTCTGTCAGTTAACTTACATTGAGTGTCACAATTCTTAGTTGATGTTTGGCAGGTTGATTGGTTTTATGTCCAGCTTTCACTCAACAGAGCTATCTCAGGTAAACCCAGCTGGGGAACTGGACACAGGCTAGCTTGGTTGACCCAGGGCTGCTGGGCTTTAGGAGAGGCACACTTCACCCAATACAGGCACATATACCTCTCACCATTTAGCATGGGTCCCTGTGTAGGTCAGAGTAGGCTGGGTCCTCTAACCCACTTATCACCGGGCGTAATACTATGCCCATTTTTACAACATTAGTCAACACGCCACATCACCTAGAGCTATATTTTACACCACTGAGTGGCTAGTCCCACATGGCATGCAGTCTGTGATCCATGTTGTCGTCATTCAGTAAGGATAAAACAGACAAACAGTTGTGGGGTTCCCAGTCTAAGTAGCTTTTACAGACACACTGTGACTGAGGCTTGAAGTAACTTAAACTTAAATAAACTTATGAATTAAACTAATTACCGCACTCATACATGTTAAATACCACTGCCTTCAAAATGGCACTACTGCCTTGCACTTGGGATACCACAGTACCAGTACTGCAATACTAATTTTGCCCTACATCCTTATGACTCAGCGTAAGCACACAATAATGACAACAATCATTGGCATGCAATTGTACAGAAATAATCCTTTGACATGCAGTTATACAGAATTAATTGCGAATGAAACAATCATCTACAGGTTGCTGGCATTTTACACTAGGTCTTGAGATATGACCTGATCATGTGACATAAAAACTAGGACTGGGTTTAGCAACAGGGACTGTCTTTAATAAATGTTCAACTTCAGGGACATCTGGCGCATCATCAGGAATGGGAATAGATACTGAGACATGTTCATCAACAGGAACATTGTCTGGATTGCTCTGAGATCTAGAGTCTGTAACACAGATATAATGCTACGATATCGATTCAGACACTGAAAGATGTCTGTGATTTCTTCTGTATTCTATACCTTCAGATTCTACTAAGTAAGATATTGGCTTGGCACATACACCTCTCACTTGACCAATTCAATTAAAACCTTTCACTGTTTGCATCCCTGCTATCTCTCTTTCTTTCATTGGACGAAGAAATCTGCTCATTTTATCATACTTGGACTTTGGAAATGAGCACTTTTTGAATAGTTGGGCTTTTATTGCTCTGGTGTTTTTAGCATTAGGCACCAACAAACTGGAACTGATAGGCAAGGTTGTTGTGGTTTGCCTAGACAGAAGTTCATAGGTTCATAGGTTCATAGGTTAGTACTAGGCTATCAGCCCTAGGGCCTATACAAGCCTAGCCATAACAATTCCCTGAATATTTCTTCCCACATTATTTACTTTCCTGGACCCCTGTCTAGCAGGGCGATTGACGTGATCCCTGGGGTGAATTTCCTTTCTCCCATCCAATCATCAAGGTTCCTCTCGAAGAGGTCCAAAGAGGCACTCTGCTTGACATGTATGGGCAATCTATTCCAGAGTCTGGGGAGTCTCTGGGTCAGGAACCTATCCCTCCAACATGTTTTGTTTATTGTGATGACAAGGTTTAGATCCCTGGAGCGTGTAGCTCTGAGGGATTGGGATTTCTTATGTAGCATGTCCAACAGCTCTGGGTTTGACATGGCCTTGTATGTTAAGCAGAGATCGCCTGAGTAGAATATGACAGAGTATAGCTGGAGTTTTTTAAGGCGGTCAGCATAGGGCATCTGCTTTAGGCCTGTGATTCTTTTAGTGAGGTATTTCTGAGGCCTTTCCAGTTGTTGCAGATGTCTTGAGAGGTATATACCAAATGGGGCATTGTATTCTATAATGGGTCTAATGAGGGATGAGTACAGTGGGACAATGACCTCCTTTTTCTGGATGAAAAGCCCTTGTGATGAGGTGTGCCACATAGAAGGATTTCCTGACTGTTGTATGTGGTTATCGGTGAGACCACTGTCCACCTGTGTCCTTAAGTCTCTTATCACACTTTCTGTGTTTAGTGTACTGCCACCTATATGGTAATTCATGGATACATATTTTTTCCCAAAGGGGATAACAATACATTTCTTGGCATTGAGCTTGAGCCCATGGCTCTGGCACCAAGCATCTGTTTCTGTAAGGCCTTTTGTAGAGTATCCACATCATTTGGGATTCAATAATGGCTCCCAGTTTGCAGTCATCTGCAAACTTTGTTAGCCAGAGTCCCTTAGTGTTGACCTGTACTTCAGAGAAGTAGATGCCAAACAAGAGCGGCCCCAGGACTGAACCTGAGGTACTCCACTTGTCACTTGTCTGGAGCTGGATTTGGAGTCGGCTACTTTTACAGTGTGGGTTCTATCAGTAAGCCATTTAGCAACCCATTGGGTGACATAGGGATTAATGCCCAATTTAGTAAGTTTATCTA
Source organism: Protopterus annectens (assembly GCF_019279795.1). NCBI lineage: Eukaryota > Metazoa > Chordata > Ceratodontiformes > Protopteridae > Protopterus > Protopterus annectens. Next base: position 683,186,461 of record NC_056743.1, read on the forward strand.
TGATTCCAGAGTGGGGATGGTGTCAAAGGCCTTGGCAAGGTCTAGATAGGGTGTGTGGAAGACCTTACCCTTGTGCATGGCTCTGGAGACAGAATCAATAGAGTCAATCAGGTTCAGGAGACAAGATCGGCCCTTCACAATCCCAAACTGGGTGGGTCCAGTGTTTGAAGGTTGCCAATGTCTTTGTTTATAAGTTCCATGATAATACGCCATGGCCTTGCAGATAAGGCTTGTCAGACTGATGGGACGGTAGTTTCGGATCCAAGGTGGATCCCCTTGTGGATTGGGATAACTATAGCTGCGCCACTCAGTGGCAAAACCTGAGGTGAGGCTATGATTAAACATGACACTTAGGTGAGGTGCCAGTTCATATTGTAGTTCATGTAGTACACAGCCGGGATGTCATCTGGTCCCATGGATGCTGTATTCTTGGCTTTAGAGAGGTTTTGTACCTGCATTATTACTGGAATTTGGCAATCTTCCTGAGATGGGCCATTTAGGGGTGAGAGGTGAAGTTGGCACTGAATCGATCTGCCAGGATATTGGCAATATCCTTCAGATCAGTATATTTAATGCCATTCTGTTTTAGCTCAGAGCAGATCTGAGCCATTTAGATTCTTGACATAAGAATGCTTTGTGGTTGTCTTTGGAATCTTTGGCAATTTTATTTTCGTGCTTTGGAGGATTTTATGAGGCATCTCAGTTTCTTGAGGCTAGTAAGGGAGTTTTTGCATCCTGGATTTTTCCTGCAAGTTTCTTCCTTTGTTGTAAAGTTTGTTTAGCAGGGCCACCAGATTGGCTTCCTTTTTGGATGAGAGCATTTGGTTCTTGGGATGACGATTCATGCATGAGTGGATGGCTCAGACAGTGCGATAGGATTCAGCAGTTGAACTTTCAGTTCGTCTGGGTGTCATGAAGTTTGTCACTTCCTGTATTGCTGTGGTGAGCTCCTCCTCTTCCCTCAATGTAGGCTGTGTCAGGGGCAGTATAGCTTCTGTGGGGTTTTCTTCATTTAGAAGTTGCTGGAAGTACTCCTTCCATCTGGGTTTGATGTCCTGTGGACTGGTGAACAGGTTGTTGCTGGCATCTCTTATGAAGGGTGTCTAACTCCCATTTTTATCATTCTGTCTTTGCCTTGCAAACTGATATAGCTTCTTTGTACCATCTACTGACTTACTTTCCAGAAGTTGGTAGAGTGCCTTGGATGCCTTGTTCTTTGCTATTGCAACTCCTTTCTTAGCCTGTTTGTTAGTCAACTAGTATTCCTTCCTAACCTGGTCCATCTTTTCTATCTCCCACTTTTTCCTGCTCTCCTTATTTCTTTTGATGACTTGCTGGACTTCTGCATTCCACCACCAGCTTTTCTTACGAACTTTATTTACATACCTGGTTAAGCCACATATATGTTCTGTAGTCCTCACACATGCTGTTTTGAGGCACTCCTATTCTTCCTGAACTCCAGCTATTTCCTCTTCTTCATAGATGTTAAAGCCCTGAATAATTCATTTTCCAGTCAACTTCCAGGTCTTCAGCCTGGTGTCTGTTAACCTTAGAGCCTTCTCTGGCCACTTCTTGCATTTAATTGTGGCAACCAGTGGTTTATGCTGTGGGTCAACTCTTCATTCAGGATGACTTTGCAATCGCTGATTCTACCCTAATGCCCTTTCCTTAATAAGAGAAAATCTACCTGAATTGCATGTTGCCCATTCTTGTGTGATTTTGTGATTGCCTGTTTGAACCATGTGTTGGCTACTATCAAGCCATTTCCCAGGTAGAAGTCTACAATGTCCTCTCCTTCGTTATTCCTGTTGCCCCACCCATGTGGACCCAGGCAGTCCTCACATCCAATTCTGTTTGTCCCAATATGTACATTCAAGTCACCCATTATCAATACCAGTTCATGTTGTCCTCCTTTATCTAGTAGACCCTGCTATCAATACCAGTTCGTGTTGTCCTCCTTTATCTAGTAGACCCTACAACTGCTGTCTGAATGCATGCTTTTATTCACTATGACAACCCTGCTGTAGGGCATAGGCTGAGATCATGAATACTGCCCTATCATTAGGCTGGAGTCTGATAGCCATGAGTCTGTCACTGATTCTGATGAAGTCCCTTACTGCCTTCTGAAGCCTCTGCTTACATTTCTACCGTGTCTTCCTCCTGATTAGTAGACTCTGGATCTTAAGCCAAGTGGCTTTGCTGCACTACCCTTCCATCTTGTCTCTTGGATACATAGGATGTCCAACCTCCTCCATGCCATCATGCCATCCACTTCCAAGCACTGTTCTGTCGGTTAACTTACATTGAGTATAACAATTCTTAGTTGATGTTTGGCAGGTTGATTGGTTTTATGTCCAGCTTTCACTCAACAGAGCTATCTCAGGTAAACCCAGCTGGGGAACTGGACACAGGCCAGTCATTAGCTTATTGACCCAGGGCTGCTGGGCTTTAGGGGGGCACATTTTGACCAATAAAGGCACATATACCCCTCTCACCATTAGCATGGGTCCCTGGTGTAGGTCAGAGTAGGCTGGGTCCTCAACCCACTTATCACCGGCGAATACTATGCCCATTTTTGACAACATTAGTCAACACGGCCACATCACCTACAGCCATATTTTACACCACTGAGTGGCTAGCCCTGCCATGGCATGCAGTCTGTGATCCATGTTGTCGCTCGTCCAGTAAGGATAAAACAGACGAACAGTTGTGGGTTCAGTTCAAGCAGCTTTATTATATACAGACACATCAGGATTGAGGCTTAGTAACTTAAACTTAAATAAACCTATGAACAAACTGACTACTGCACTCATACATGTTAGCACTCTGACTGTTCTCTCAAAATGGCACTACTGCCTGCACTGGGATACCACCAGTACCAGTACTGCACACACTCTGTTCTACATCCTTATGACTCATAAGTCATGCACATTAATAATGACAACAATTATTGGCATGCAATTGTACAGAAATAATCCTTTGACATTCAATTATACAGAATTAATTGCAAATGAAACAATCATGTACAGGTTGCTGGCATTTTACACTAGGTCTTGAAATACGACCTGATCATGTGACATAAAAACTAGGACTGGGTTTAGCAACAGGGACTGTCTTTAATAAATGTTCAACTTCAGGGACATCTGGGACATCATCAGGAATGGGAATAGATACTGAGACATGTTCATCAACAGGAACATTGTCTGGATTGCTCTGAGATCTAGAGTCTGTAACACAGGTATAATGCTACGATATCGATTCAGACACTGGAAGATGTCTGCAATTTCTTCTGTATTCTATACCTTCAGATTCTACTAAGTAAGATATTGGCTCGGCACATACACCTCTCACTTGACCAATTCAATTAAAACCTTTCACTGTTTGCATTCCCTACTATCTCTCTTTCTTTCATTGGACGAAAAAATCTGCTCATTTTATCATACTTGGACTTCGGAAATGAGCACTTTTTGAACAGTTGGGCTTTGATTGCTCTGGTGTTTTTAGCATTAGACACCAACAAACTGGAACTGATAGGCAAGGTTGTTGTGGTTTGCCTAGACAGAAGTCTCTAAGCAGGTGAGCCAAGTAAATTGTCACGGGGTATATTTCTGAGATTAAGCAAATTCAAGAAAACATCGGTATTGTCATGCTTTGACCTCTCTAGTAATCGCTTTGCACTTTGTACTGCACGTTCAGCTAGACTGTTTGACTGTGGATACTCAGGACTACTGGTAACATAGATAAAGTAGACACAAACCGCTGTATCGATAATTCCAATAAACAACACCAATGTTGAGCAGAAAAAAAGACCTTTATAACGACACAAAGCTTTCAGGTATTACACCCTTTCTCAATGCTTAATACAGGTTCATTAAGAACAACAATTTAAATAGGAGTCATAGAAATCACATGACACGCAGCCCAAGCATCATATGATCAATTTAAAGCAATAATACAAAATATAAAAAATATATAATCCTATACTACAACATATATATATATATATATATATATATATATATATATATATATATATATATATACTAATAAAAACAAATAAACGTATATATACACAACATTACTTTAACTTAGTACGCTGTATTTCAGTCAATATAGGCTTTAAAGAGATAGCAGAATTTAAATCAGCTGAAAGTCTGATAATCCATTCAAACTCTCTTACTTCCAATAGATTTCCTATATCACCTCCTTTAATGGACGGATGAACATTGTCAATCACCCTAAACTTAAATTTGTGGTCCACACCATATGCATCAATGTGTTTAAACAGTGCATTATTTTCACACGCCCTTCTTATCTCAGACTTGTGCTCTATTACACGCTCTTTCAGTTTCCTAGTGGTTTTCCCAATATAAAATGAACAGCAGGCTGTGCAAGTTGCTAAATATACTACATTATTAGTAACACATGTAGCCGATATATTAAATGTATAGACTTTATGTGTTACTGGATGCACGAATGTACTATTACCAAATATATCATTGGAATTAGCATTCATAATGTCACCACAACAAGTACAATTACCACATCCAAATGTAGCTTTCTTCCCTAAAGTACACCAACTCTGTGGTTCAACCCTAAAATCTTTATAGCATAACATACTCTTCAATGTCTTCATGTTCATATATGCAAATCGTGGTCTATCGTCTAAAATTGCCCTGATCTCACAAGATGCCATCAGGACTGTCCAATATTTGTTTATAATACTCTTAACCCAACGCGTCTTAGTATTATATGATGTTACGTATCTAACTTTCCCTTCCCTGGAAGAATCTATTTGTTATTACTTTCGTCTTAATATCGTTCAAAATATCAGGCCTATATCCACTAGCTATCAACTCTTGATATGTCTCCTCCAGTTGACTAAGAAAACATAAATCATCTGTATTTAATCTACTTATTCTACCAAACTGTGCCATAACGACACTTTTAAAAACATGTGGGGCATGCATGCTAGGGCCATGCAAATACTTCCCAGCATTAACCTCTTTTTTGTAAACACTTGTATTCACTATACCATCCCGGAACTCTATATTAACATCTAAAAAACTTATCAAACTATCAGAAAATTCCATTTTAAATTTCAAAAAACTCGTATTATTTAGGTAAAGTAAATATTCAGATAAATCTATGGAAGACCCTTTCCAAATCAAGAAACAATCATCCACAAATCTTTGGTAAAAACATACATTTGAATTTAAGAATTTGTTACCATTGAAAACATAAATTTTCTCCCACTGATATAAAACTATTGGCCAAATCAAGTTGTTCACCAGCTCTTACTCTAGCAAATGTTTCTGCTGAAATAACATTGCACTTTGAACCAGTGTCCACTTTGAGCTCTGCGAGTTTACCATTAATCAGGACAGTACAAAATACTTTGTTCTTTGCCAACAAATCGACTGCATTAACATTTTCACCAGCCACTAATACACCATCTACATAGAAAGTAGAGTTGCAGCTTTCTATATGATCAACTTGCTTTTTTGAGTGACCTTTCTTAATAAATGAATGAAGCTTGCTTGATTTACAAAGCTTTTGAAAGTGGTTCCATTTTTTACACTTGTGGCATTGCTGACCAAATGCTAAGCATTTTTCTCTTTTGGACTTGTGATTGGAACCACAATTATGACAGTTAACAATGAGACTTGACTTGGGCTTTGCTGATTCACCCTTATGCTGCACTGTGCATGTCCATTTTACTGAGTTAGTCTTAAAACATGCTGGAAAGGTACAGGCTCTCCCTGGAAATCCCACAGGGGCTGCAGCTGCCATTTGCTTGGGCCTGTTTGTGTTAGCCACATGCTGTATGCTGTCAATATTCACTTTAGAGGCTGCTTAAACCATGCTCTTATCACTTGCAAGCATATTGGTGTGTCTTTCTGTAAGCCCGTGTATTTGGCAAATCTATTTGGCTTTGCTCAATGTTAAATCACTGTCTCGAAGCAAAATCTTTCTCACTGCAGCATTATTAACACCACACACAAGCCTGTCTTTTATCAACTCATCTTTCAGATCACCAGATTTGCACATTTTAGCTTTGTTTCCAAGTCAGTGATGTAAGCTGCAAAAATTTCTCCTAGCTTTTGGTCTCTTGTATAAAATAAGTACCTCTCTAATGTAACATTTGTCTGGGGGTTACACATTTCTCTAAATTTACATTTCAAGCACTCAGGGTCCTCCCTTGATTCAGCTTGTACAACAATATGGTGTTTTTCCTTTTCTCCTGCATATACTGCTGGTGCACACACAAATGAACACTCTCTTTCAATAGCTTTTTACCCTGCTAGACTAAGCAGCGTAAATGCCCTCATACATGCATCTTTATCAGAAAAAACTGCTTGTATGAAAATATCATATTCCTGCTCAAATACTCTCCAATTCTCTGCAATGTTATGATCAAACATAAGTGGACTGGGTCTGTGAAATATCTCTGCCATGCAAACACACAGTAATAAAGATCCTTGGAATTATGCATGAACATACACACATATACATCAGAAAGTTATGCCAGAAATGTGTAACTATGCTCAACAGTACAATAGACTCTTCAAAATAACTGCACTTTGCAAAGTAAGTTTCCATAGCACAAGAACACTTTGAAATTCCTGTACTTTCCGAAACCACCCTTATGAGTGTAAGAAACACATTGAAATGACTGCACTTTGAAAATGAACATTACACAGCACAAGAAACTTTTCAAAATGACTGCATTTTGCAAAATAACTCTGTACAGTGTAAAAAAAAAACACTTCAAGCTGACAGCACTTTGTGAATGAACTGTATACCGCATAAGAAACTTTTTGAAATAATTGTACTGTAATAAAGCACACACTGCAAACATATTGCATGCTCTGAGATACTTTAAACAACTTTAGTCATACTCTGAATAGCTTTATTCAATGCAAAATAGTAGCTCATATCATAAAACGTAGTTGTTTGCTAAAAAATGCAGCCACTTTGCTTCTTCATGCTCACTTTGCCCTTTTATTGTATTTGTTATGCTGATTTGACTTTTATCATCTTCATTATACTTTTCTTGTGCTCGTTTTAATTTTAACATGCTCATTATGCAAATCAGAAGTAGTTCTGAATGCACTCATAAGTATTTCAAATAACTTAATCGACAATAAGTTTTGTGCTTTTCATTTAATTAATAATGTGTTTTGTGCTTTTTGCTTGATTAATAATACGTCTTGTGCTTTGCAAATGCTTCATATCATTTCCTTTATGGAATAAATCATTTATGCGAGTTTTTTATTACCTGAAATTTGTTTCTGACCTTTCTTAATCATTTGAACAGGTTGGGACGAAACTTCTAACACCGTGCCATTCAGATACACCACTTTTGGTACCATGTCATTCAGGCATGCTGCTTCTAACATCACAACATTCATACATGCCACTTCTGACACTGTGTTGCTCGTCTGGTCAGGATAAAACAGACAAACAGTTGTGGATTCGGCTGAAGCAGCTTTATTATATACAAATATATCAGGATTGAGGCTTAGTAAAAAACTTAAATAAAATTATAAACAGACTGACTATTGTAGTCATACATGTTAACACTCTGAATGTTCTCCCAAAATGGCACTGCTGCCTGCACATGCTCTCTATTTATATGCACATGCCCTCACTTTTAAATGCTTCTTAAAGTTACAACACACACTCTGTTCTACACATGAGATCCATTTTCTCCTATCTCGAGGATACTGCACACTACAGTAAATTCCCAAAGTGGTTGGTCTATACAACTCTTCAACTATAAGACAACATGTAGAGTCTGTGCTGCTCCATCCTTTGGTGAGTTTGAGATGGAAACATTTAGCATGCTTTTTGAAGGTGGGAGAGACCCCACAGAAACACAGGGAAAACATACAAGCTGCAAATAAGCATTGGCAGGAGGTCAGGATCAAACATTGTACCTTGTGCATGGGAGATGAAAACCTTAATCATTATGCCAACTGGTTCAATGCATGAACAATCTCTTGAAGGACAGTAAATGTCCTATGATGCTGCTTTTGTGAGTTATACCTTTCCTTCAATAGGTGCTCAAGATGAGGACAACAACAATATAGATGACAGAGACCAATAATGCATGCATCATCCTCCTAAACATGATGCAGTCTGAGTCTGTAAAACATGATCTGCTTGGTTTGAACAGCCACAAGGTGTCACATATATTAGTGACAGATGTTGCTCCAGGCCCACCCAGTGGTATGCATGATTTGAATGTCCAGGCTGTAGTAGGAGAGAAGCAGTATCTGGGATGTGGCAGGATGCATGTACTTCCAAGCTTCTAGTCATAGGGGCATAGAAGAAGGTAAAGAAGGTATGGGTATTAATGCTAAATCTATATATGCTTTGCGGCAGGGAAAATGCAGACACATGCATTTGCTGATCACAGACATAGGCAAACATGGTCTGCATCTTCTATTAGCCAGCAGCAAGGAATTCCCTGACATCTTCTTGGCCTTCTTTTGCCTCAAACGCACACAGATACATGCTTTTGCTTATTATGAAGTTTACTGAAAATACATGTGGAGCATGGGGCTATTCAGAAACAAATAATACACTGCACTAAAAATAATGAAGTGAATGGAGGGAAGAGTAATTCAGAGACACAAGTAGGGCAGCTATTCTTGTGGGAAAATAGCATGGTATGCATCCCATGCAAATTCATAATGACATGCAAATGAGCTTCAGTATGGTAATGAGTAGCACTGGAAATGCAAGTGATAAAATCAAATATAGCAGAATGAATCGGAAAATGTAAAAAAAATTGCACGATGAGCAAAAAACTAAATTTCTTGATGAAGAGTCATATCACTTGAGCTAGCATGGTCGAAGAAGCACTGGCATTAGATGGTTAGCATGTGTTAGTGGCTGCCTAGGAAGCCAGTGTCCATGATATTTCAGGCCACTGCCCTCTGTGTTACAGAAGAGTCCATCAACAGTTGCTATAACATCACCTCTATGACTGCAATTATAGTTGACTGCTACTGTGTCGAGAGAGAGAGACATTATACAGGAGCTTATAGACATTTCACCCTCACAGGGAATCAAAGAAGATACATCAGCTGCCTATCCCAGTGGACACAAAGGGTTTTGGAACATTAGCCATCCTTACTATGGGTATCTTCCAGCATCTGATAGGGGGCATGTTAGGAGTTTCACAATTCTTTGCCTTACAAATCCAACATCAGTTCCTTGATATGATGCTGATGTACGCATAGGTGCATATATGACTTACACTAACAGCAAAGAGAAAAAAACACCATTATGAGGGCATTCTACATCACAGCCCATTTTCTTGAGGTTCTGAAAGTCAGCGGCTACACCCATATTGTTGTCAAGGTCCCACCTGCTACACATAGTGTCTGGAATATCAGCTGGAAGGATTTCCATTCAGGTGGTATGCATCGCACAGGGCATTATATATGTACAATGTATCAGTGTAACATCCAGCAGGTCTCATGACTTGGTGAATTCCTACACGGTCATCTCATTGGTAGGTGTATATAGACCATGGTAAAGACCTCATACTAAACCACACTGTCACAGACACAGAACTTCATCAAATGTGTATTCGGACTGCTGAAGGCCCACTTCTGCTTGAATACATCTGATGGCACATTTTAGTATGCTGTGGAGATCTGCGGCAAGATATTGGTGGTGTGTGCTGCACTACACAGCATGGTGCTATGAAATGGGTTACAGCAAAAACAGTATAATGTGACACTATATATGGTAAGAGGGCAACTTGTAACCCATAAGGTTCCTGCTTCAGTTTTTGCAAAAAGGCATTTCAAGCTGTTTAATAATATATGTGTATGATCCAGTAAACAGTAAACTTATGAGGAAATATGGAATGTGATCATTGGAATTTTCTAACAATTAGTTCTGATTCCGTACACTAGGGCAGTCTGTCAGTATCCCTAACTCAATGATATTTACAGTTAAAAGTTAACAATGCAATTTTTTCTAATCATTTTAATATGGTATAGACCCATTGTCTTCTAAGCCACCTTAATTAGCTATATTTTCGTAAAAAGGAACTAAACAGTAACCATAATTTTATGACAGCCTTAATTTTTTTTAAATAGTTCTCTAGTTCGGTAAACTCATTCCATTATTAACAAAAAACTGATACACAAAATATTTTTTTCAAAACTGTGTTGGTGTTATAATCTCAATTATACAATGACCCCCCCCCCCATTAATATTCAAAAACATGCATACTGACTGGTCAGCGTGCATGTTGTAAATCAGAGTTATAGTAATGGAAAAAGGTCCGGTCGCCTGGACTTTTTCATTACTATAACTCTTTTTTTACAGCAACAGAGAACGCAAGATCTCCATTGCTTCACATGGTCTTGCTATGTTAAACGAGTTTATCATAGCGAGACAGCTTTAAAAAAAGCAACGGAGATTCTCTGTTGCTTTTTTTAAATCTGTCTCTCTATGGTAAATGAGTTTAACATAGCAAGACAGTTTGTAAAAAGCAACGGAGATCTTGCTTTCTCCGTTGCTTTTTTCAAAATTGCCTCGCTATGTTAAATGGGTTTAACATAGCAAGACAGCTTTAAAAAAAGCAACGGGGATTCTCCATTGCTTTTTTTAAAGCTGTCTCGCTATGTTAAACCCATTTAACATAGCGAAACAATTTGTAAAAAGCAACTGAGATCTTGCTTTCTCCATTGCTTTTGCCCACAGCTCTGATGTACTGCGTAGGCATACGCATGCGCAGTACATCAGAACTGCCGCAGAATACCAGACAGCTGCGGAAGGGCAGTAAGGAGGCATTATACAATGCCATTATTTAAGAAAAGTAATTATTGTTTTTCTTAAATAATGTCATTATATAATAGCAATAACCCACTTCTGGGTGTGGGTAATGCTGGATTTACCCACGGTTGGCTTTGTTTGGCCACTCGGGCTTCGCCCTCGTGACCAAACCACACCAACTGTGGGTAACTCCAGCATTACCCACACTCAGGCATGGGTTATTGCTATATTATACCATGGCCTATGTGTGTGAATATGTGCATGTATGTATATATATATATATATATATATAGAGAGAGAGAGAGAGAGAGAGAGAGATTCTTTGTAGTCAAACCCAGATACTCACTTCGTTATACTGACAATACACATTTCATTTCCTTATTCTTTTTAACTATTAAAACAGCATCAACCATGCATGTACAGATTATTGAAAACTAACCATCCTCACTAATTATATTCTTTGTTTTATATTACCATTGTATACTATTAATCAGTTTTATTCATAACAAAAATAATAATGCAAGACTTAATAAGCAATCATCTTTTTAGGCCTTTACTCACATTATACAGTTCCCCAAGATGTCTTCTACTATAATTTGACATTTGATTTTCCCTAGAAGTCCTGATACTATAAAATAATGTATTTTGTGACTACAGATTTCTACATATTAGCAAATAAAACATCATAGGGTGGCCTCAGTGGTGCAGCTGTTAGCATTGCCACCTTACAGCAAGAGGTTCTCCGGTTCAATCCTCGGCTGGGGTGCCTTCTGTATGGAGTCTGCATGTCCTCCCTGTGGTCGCGTGTGTTTCCTCCGGGTGCTCCGGTGCCTCCCACATCCCAAAGACATGCTGCAGGTGGATTGGATACTCTAAACTTGTCCCTAGGTGTGAGTGTGTGTGTGTGTGCCTTCTGTGGAAGGTTGGGCATCGGGCTGGCAACTCGACACTGTAAAAACTCCACTGCCAATCATGAGCGGACAGGTGATCCGCTGTGGTGACCCCTAACCCCTAAAAGCCGAAAGAAGAAGAAGCAAATAAAGCATCATATCTTATGCTATAATATGCAGTAGCAGGATTTAAACTCACTAGTAATTCTTTACCCTTCTTTCTATTTCAGGCACACATTCTTCAATCCATTTAAATTTATCCATTTCCCCTACCTCTGTTTGCATTTTATTTTGTAACATTACTGTCATCATTTGTAAAATCTTCACAATAATCTTGTAGTCTATATTTTATAATATGACAGGTCTCAAATGTTGTATGTCTTTCCTTTCATCCTTTGACCTCAAAAACATAATAATTCCTTCTTGGATGCCTTAGAAAACTATATACTCAAAACCTCACAAAAAGTCTGCATCTGCCATTCACTTTAAACCTGCATAAACTAATAACCCAGCCTGTCAATCCAAGGTGCATTGAGTTTATCATTTTTCTAAGTACTGCTCCAATTTCCTCCAACTGACTTGTTCTCAAATCCCCTTTCTTCTATCTTTCATTTAAATAAAAATCTATTCCTCCTTTACCTTTCATTATCCCCTTGCCTTACAACGTTATCTTCCACATAATGTTTAACTTTCCCACATGTATTTATTTATTCATTTTGCTAGTTTGTTTTTACTGGAATAGTCCAATCTCCTTTGCAGCCGAAGTCTAGGAATAAAAGCTCTACAATCAGTTTACATTATTTATATATACATTTTAATAGGAATGAAAAGGTAGAGGAACATTAAATATTCAATATATATACTACTACCTGACTAAAAAGAATCTCATTCATGTTCAGCTGTCATTTTCTCATAGATTATAACAGAAATGCAAAAACTTTCTCTTCCTTTTCCTGCACATAATATTCATGTCTTCTACACCAATTTGTTGACTTATGTATCTATTCTGAAAACTGGCACTGATGCTATATTCTAACTGTCTATTTTTCTTCATTATTTTTATGCAAGTTCATGACCATTTTGTATGTTTTTCCTTCATCTTGTTTTATAGAAAACTATAGTCCACTTTTGGTTTTACCTTTGATGCCATCCACTGCTGAATCCATTACCTAAAAGCCCCTCTTCACCTTGTAAACCTGACAAAGTTGCAAAATTGTGTCCGTTGTTTAATTCATTTCATGTTAATCCATTCCCATCTTAAACAACCTGCATTTATCCTTTCTTTTTTATTTATCCACACTTGTATTACAAAATAAGCTAACAAATAGAAGCAGATTCACACACTGAACTCTCTGTGTTTGAAATAATTACTTTCTGTGAATTCCTATTGCCAAATAAACACCTTAAGCCAAGGAATTCTAATATTTCTTTACCTGCTTTAACACCCAACCCCAATTTATCACGTTATTCCCTCTTTCTTAGATAAATGGCAAAGTTGTGCAATTATGTGTTTACATTGAATACAAAAGAAAGTTTCTCTTCATCAAAATGCTTGTACTGAACCTTAGAAATCAGAGAACCATGTGAAAAGCGTTTTAACATTATCAATGACTTTCTGGATATCTGAATAAGAATCCCCCTGGAATAATGGACTAAATGTTTCTCCGTTTTGTACTGCATATCCTTTTAAATCCAAGACCTAAACATTATTCAGTAGCAAAAAGAATAGATATGTTTTTCACACCACAGATTTTCCCAGCACCTTCTGTCATACTCTTATAAATTTTACTTCCTCTGAATCAATGTCTGTGTCACAGATGTCTAGTCACTTTAAGAGCTATAATGTATTTTTATACAGTCAATATTCTCCATATCATAATTTCCTCGTGTTAAAGAGGTCAATTTTACAATTTTTGTAAGAGTTTCCCTTTCTTTTGTTATCTCATTCCCAAAAGTCAGATTCTTAATTTCCTACTCTTCATCACCCTCTCTTTACCAGATTGGTTAGACTGTCTGATTGTAACACAGCAAGTGAATTATTTACTTTCTACATTACAATTCTTACTTCCTTCCATTTCACCACCTGAAACTGCATTGACTTATCATGATCCAAAAACTGTCCACATCCCTTGTCTTGCTACACTAAATTATTTTTTATTGTCTTCCAGCCTGGAAGAAAATTCCCATGTATCCACCTCCTTTTGTAGTTTATCACTATAGCTAGAAAGAGCCTCTCCAGTTATATTTTGTAGGGCAAAGAACTACAGTTCTCTTTCCTGTGGTCAGTTTCTCCAGAGGTCTTACAGATTCACGAATACTTTCTAGGCCTTTAACACAAACATGCCCTACGTTCTGACAAAAATAGCATACCCTTAGTAGACTACCATATCCTATGAAACAGTGGTCCAAAAATATATATAATGTTAATGTTCCATTTTTAAGCATTTCTTTTAATATATATATATATATATATATATATATATATATATATATATATATATATATCAATACCTTTCTTCTCCATTTAAAAGTCCCAATTTGACCCTTTTGGATCTTAGCTGTGTTACTATCCTTGTCCTTGAAAAATCATTATTTGACTGGATTCAAAATGTTTTCCCAGAAGAAACCTATCTGCAGTCAGCCCAAACTTCATCGTCTCTCAGTCCTACTATCCTGAGGGAAAAAAGGGAACTGGCAGCCATGGAAATTTGTTAGAGATGGACATAAGATGAACATGACTGAGGGTAATATGGTTCAGGAGCCTTCTCATTTTCTCTTAAAAGGATGTTACAGTAGATTTAACGTTTGACTCCATCCCAGAAACACGACTGGGTCATGTATCTTTCAGAAACTCTGAATAGTTAAGAAAATTCTAAGTTGATAGTAACAGGTCAACTCTGTGGAGTTAGATCAGTTAAGATTCACAATACAGAAACTAAACAATCAATTTTCAGACTCGCTGACTAGTTCAACCATTGGATCAGCCAGGTTCTCACCACATGACATCATCATAACTAGAGCATATTCAGTATATATAAATGTGTTCGTGCTAAGGTCCAAACTAAGATAAGTTTAAGGAATTCATTTACAAATAACTGTTACTTCAGTGATCCACACCAGCAGCTAAGGTCCAACAATAAACAAGCAAACTACTGAAATCCAACACTGTACTGATAAGGATTTTCAAATTCCTGTAGAAACAAATCATTCCTACAGAGTAAGAAGTAGATTATGGTAATTATTTTGGTAATATCTTATACAAGACTACAATTTTCATCCAATTAGGACTTGCTATAGAGTGCTAGAATGTCCACACTTACAAAATCCATTATTGTTACAATCTTATTATTCATGAAGCTGGCACAGCATGACACCATTCTGACCTGTTTGGAGTTCCTAGTGTTCCTAGGCATCTACCCCTCATATTTTGAGTTTGTGTATTCTCATTAAACCCAGTGATCCCCTTACAATCATTGTCTTCTATGGTGCTAGAAGACCTCCAATTCTTCTGGACATTAGTTCATTTTCCACTTTCATGCTGAGCAAGGCATATATTCATCACCTAAAGACATACTATGTTCTGTATTAGAACTCCTAATCTCTAAAAAAATGGGAAAACAGAAGAAATATCAGCATGTCTTTAATGTGTCAGCAGAATAACAACAGAGCTCTGTCAGTATGTTTTAGTACATATTTAAAATGTTGACTTTCAGTGAGCCACTTGTTCTATTAAGAAAACTGTAAAAACAAAATTGCTTTGGTCAGCTGCGTACTATGGACCAATATATATAACCATAGTTCCTAAGACTGACACAGAAACGCTGTCACATAATGCAGAAAGCTGCAAGGGGCAGGTGCTTTACCTGCAGTTCTTGCCATTTTTTGTCATGGTTTCATAGGCAATACATCTCTTCCTGCCATTGAAAGTTGCTGCACCATACTGTGTCTAAATTTAATGGTCACTTTTGGGGTATTATCTAGAAGAGGTATAAACATTACTCTAAATCAGATGCTTACTTTTTCTTTCTGAAGAACACAGATTCTCCTGGTACATGTAGCCTTCAGGGCAGCATGTATATTCAACTGATTCATTTTACACCAAAATATTTTACAAGTAAAGACAGTCTCCATTGGGTATCGATTTAGTTTGTGATACGGGATGCTGAAAGATGGCTAACCTCCCAGAGTATCATTTCCTCAGTATCTTTTTGACTTAGATACAAGTTAGAATACAGAATCACCCTGCATGCCCCATACATATCTGTACATGTGTTCTCAGACTGCATAGTCCAGCCTCTGCTACATTCTCCTAGTCAGTGCAACAACCATAACTGATGTTACATAATAATCAGATGTCTGTGGGAATGGGACAATTGTACTTAAATGTTCCTACCTTTGCTGATCCACAAACACCTATTACTGAATCCATCTCATCGTGTAATAGCAAGTACAGTACCCACTGCAAGAATTACATATTGAACAGTAACAAGATATGAGGTGCCAAGGTCAAACCCTGGGAAAGGGAGCTAAACCCACCTTGTCATTTGAAGATTTAAGATGTCTAACATTTTAATCCATAAGGATATTATGTTAGAACTATGTATCCATATTTACTTAACTAAAAAGAAACTGTACAGGTCTGCAGCATCAAGAAAATAAAAAAATACTGTAATTAATTGACACAGATGACAAACTGTAAATAGCATGTCAAACTTTGTTTAACTGATATAAGTGATTTGCTACCAGTGATTCACTTGTAGCTTATTTCTCCTTTATCATTACCTAAGAGGGAGGTAATTCTTTCACAACTCTTTTCATGGATATACTGAGTGCTACTGTGACAGGAGGCCGCCTATAGTGACATATACTTTCACTAGCATCGTTCACGTCTTACAATCAGCCAGGATAATTTATGGGCCAGAGAGATATATAACTGTATTAACTTGATGGGACCTAGTTCGTCAAAGAAAAGGAAGTGTAAGTCAGCATAACGGATTTAAGTGATTTACTATTTTGTGTTTATACTTCATATCAGAAAATAACAGAACATCCACAGGTCTGCTATGTTAGTGAATGTCCCTTACTTATCAGGTTTGTAGAGGCTTTTGTATTTTAATGAAAGCCACCCACAGCTTACCTGGGCAAATTGTCCTGACATTTAACAACCCCTCATTACTACTTCACACATCTCTGTTTCTGCTGCTTTTACTAATATTCCTGCTGCCTGTTATGAAACAGAACAAATTCAAGTACCTCCATCCAGCAGTTTTCAATAGTAGTTCTAGCTAATCAGAAACTGCACACTAGAACTGTAGATTTCTCAAACCCAATTGTTCTTGCCTGTTTTTGATGCTTTTGTGTAGATTACACTGTAACATCGGTCACAAAGAGACAACAGAGCATACAGAGAGGTTTAATAAAAAGGTCTGTCTCCACATAGCTGCTTCTATAAATATACACAAAGAAAACAAAGAAAAACAGAAAGAAAAAGAATATCCCAGTTTCAGAGCACATTCAGACCAATGAAATGATGGCACCATAACACAATGTTCAGACTGCAGTATGTTTCACTTGCGATGGGCCTGTGCAAATATGCAAAAATGGAGTAAGTGATGTACAGATCTACAAACACTCACACATCACACATACACATCTATATGTAATATATATATATATATATATATATATATATATATATATATATATATATATATACACACACACACACACACACACACACACACACACACACACACACACACACACACACACACACATACGGGTTGCAGACAGTTGGCCAAAAGTACCATCCATTTATCAAAGGGGAAAAAAGCCAGTACAGTTGATCGAAAAAAAAGCTGATCGCACATACTGGCATTTTTCGGTGATCAGGCAAATCTACCATTTCCCCACAGTATTGCAGTATCAGAGTTGGTATGTATAATTAGAAGGGGATTTGGGGGTACAGGGAGGCTTGTACCCCTGCAAAAAACCTGCTTAAAACTTTTTTGTTTCTTTTTTAATCATTTGGTGATTGACCAGTTGTGTTTGATTGCTTGTTGTTCAATAATGTGATTTTTCGATGTATGGTTATATGCTCATATATATATATATATATATATATATATATATATATATATATATATATATATACACACACACACACACTGGAGTTCAAAATATAAGAACTAAGATCTTTATTTGCAGAACAACATAAAAAGGTTGCCCACTCAAACTTTCCACATTGTCTATAACAAACATATACTGTACTTAGACAAGTAATTTTGCTCAACATGGTGGCCATTACCAGGGAAGTAACACCTGCTCAGGGATGTTGTGAGACTCGAAGAAGCAGGTGGTGGGCCTTCCCATCCCTGGAAGGACATTATTTATCTGATATTGTCCACCATGGGGGGCATTAATGTGTTCAGAGAATGGGCTGTTAAATTGTATTGTGTTTTTTTTTCTATACACTTCTTTTATATTTAATGGTATAAAATAGTTCCTCCACCTAATGTTTCAAATTTGCTGCAGCATATGTAAGTGTTCCTAGAGGTAGTATTTTGCATCCAAAATATACATATGCAAGTACTTACTACACACACACACACACACACACACACACACACACACACACACACACACACACACACACACACACGCATGCACGCACACACATGCACGCACACACACACACACACACACACACACACACACACACACACACACACACACACACACACACATACACACACGCACACAAAGACACACACATACACACACACATTCCCAGCAGTATACCCTGTTTAACTGAATACACCTCACATGTCTCATTGTAATAAAATTGTAAAAAAAAAAATTATAAAAAAAAAACATACAAGGTAAGGCACTGCAATCCCCCTTGCCTCTCAATTGTCCCTGATTTTGTAGAATGTTTCTGCTTTTGCCACATAGGTTTGCTCTGTGTGCCTGCTGCAGTTGAAAGAAGTTAGAGGTGTGCACAGTTTCTGTCTATCCCTTGGTCACACTCTCGCTCTGTCTTTCAGTCTCGCTCTCTCTCTCTCACACACACACACACACACACACACACACACACACACACACACACACACACACACACACACACACCGTAGCATAGCAAGGGATAGGTATAGGGGGCAATTGCTCCGAGTGCAAAGTGATAAGGGGCATGATCAAGAGGCTAACCCTTTTTTTGCTCTTCAGTTGAAGAGCTGGGGACTGTGGATTGGTCAAATTGCTGTAGGAAGGGAAATGGCTTTGTACATTAATCTGCAGACATTTTTTTGTCTTCTGTTGGGAGCTGGGGTGTGTGGATTGGCTGCTGTACTCTACGAAGCTAATTGGTTTTATGCACTAAGCAGAAGTCTTTTTTTCTCTTCACATTCATTTCTAACACACACACACACACACACACACACACACACACACACACACACACACACACACACACACACACACACACACAGACTCACTCATATATGTGTTACTATCTTACATTCACTATTCACTAAGCATCAAAACTGAGTTTCATAGTGTAACAAAATGGTGTCCATTTGCTTTTTCTGTCTGTGCTTCATGGTAAGGTGGACTTCATTTATTTGTTTATTTATACAGTTTCTTGACAGGAGTAGAGCACTGATCTCACTGGACCTAGATTGTAAAAACACATCTAGTGGAAAGAATAAGAATAATTTATATAATAAAAGAGCAAGCTAAAAACAAAGGAATTAATATACAACAGAAAAATGATTTAAGAAGATAGTCAACAGAAACCATTATGTGCAATGTTTACATCAGTTAGATTAGTAATATGTTAGGAATTAGAGAAGAGATATTGTGGTGTAAATGATTGACAGTATATGTTGGAAATTAGGGAGACTAGGTTATGTGTACAAAATAACTTGCACAATTAAATAAAAATAAAAAACAAAACACAGATGGTGTTGAAAATTTAATAGTAACAAACAAGCATCTGGCACCTCGGCTTTTCGCCTTCTAGGATAATTTACATGATGCACACAAACTTCTTTATATACCAAGTGAACCATCCAAATAGACAATTCCATCAATCAAACAATTATACAATTGTTCAATAAATCAATTATATTCTAAATGAAAAAAACTTTAAAGCATTTTTTAAAGCATTGTTTAAAAATTGTCATTAAATACACCAAAAACCTGTAACAACATTTTACCCACTTATATAAGACATAAATTCATAGCAGCATTTTATGAACAAGATCATATGGTAATATTTGCCTCTAAATTTAATCCTCTGAGATGTAAAGTACCGTAATTTAAAATTAATCTACTTTCTAAACCATGTAACTTGTACTTTAAATCACTACCTCTCATATGAAAGGGACTAGCAAGTACACTAAAAAGAATGTACTATTGTTCCCTCTGTGATACCTGCAAAAATGTTCTCCCACTGGACTATTATAATTATAGTTCCTTATATCCCCCAAATGTTTTAATATTCTAACTTTCACTGCCCTCTTTGTTTGACCAATGTACTACTTTACAAGATTACATCCACATCCTATTATATACACAACTTTGCAAGAGTTGCAGGAAAACCTATTGTTATTTTCAATTTTTTTACCATTCATTAAGGTACCTGATACATTTTTAACAAACCTGCACACTTTGCATCTCCCATAGGCATAAGTACCCACCCTATGGTTCTTATTATTCCAAAGGGGTCTGTTGAGCAGTTCTTTCATGTTTAGGTATCTCCCATAAGAAAATCTTATCTTCCCTGGGAATAAGTCACCCACCATATCATCCAAGTAGACAACATGCCACAAATCCTGTAGCATATTCCTCATTATATTTGAAAAAGAAGAATATTTGGACACAAAAAATAATTCCTTGGCTGTACAGTTGGGCTTTAAATTCATACCCACTTGTTTTTTATTCACCCCATTGTCCCTTGTTCCACCAGATAAAACCTGGTGCACTGCATCATCCAATAGGGTTCTATTATATCCCCTCTATAACAACCTATTCCTGCTTTGAAAAAGAAAATGCTTTTCTAATTTTTCTTCAGAAGTATTCCTAACAATCTGCTTGAATTCCCCTAATGGAAGTGAATTCAACAGATGTGGGGGAATCAGGGATGCATGCTCCCTGCAAACAAAAAGTTATTGACTGCTGTCAATTTTCTAAATGGTCTAAACTGTATAATGTGATCATTCCCTAAATAAAATTCAACACCCAGAAACTGTACCTTAGTATTACCCATAGCCATAGTAAATGTTAGTCCATGGAAACTGGTGTTCAATTCAGAGATGAAATGTTCAAAATCAGATGGTCGGCCCTTACACACAAAAAAAGATCATCAATAAATCTCTTATAACAAATTACTTTTGTTTTCCAAAAGTTAGTATTGTATAAAAACAATTTCTCAAAATAACCCATGTACAAAATAACATAACTGGGTGCATAAGATGCACCCATCATTGTACCTTTTGTCTGTAAATAAATCCTATTATTGTACCTAAAATAGTTTTGGGTTAAACATAACTCTAATAATCTGATCACAAAAGATGTTTTAGGACCTTCGCCCGTCAAATCACTGACTGCTTCCAACCCATATCTATGTTGTATGGATGTATACAGTGAATTGACATCTACTGTAGCCCAATAATAGTCATCCTGCCATTTTATATTGTGAACAACCTTACAAAGATCCTCAGTGTTTTTAACATGAGATGGTATCCTAGTCAATTATTCCTTTAAGACAAAATCTATAAAAATCGCCACATTATACACAAAGGAATGGAGGACTGAAACTATCATTCTCCCAGGGGGACTAGGTTATGTGACCTGAAGAAGAACATTTACAATCAGCTTGTGCTGTGAAATGTTCTTTAAGTTGCTTCTGAAAGGAGGAGGAGGAGTTAGTGAGGCCTTTAATATTTGAGGGAAGATCCTTCCAGAGCTTGGGTCCGAGGGTGGAAAGAGAGTGGTTAGAGCACTAATGTTTGGTTTTAGCTGCTTGCAAGACAGGCCCTGAATGTCTATCAGAACTAAGGTTATATGATAGAGCTTGTCTAAATAAGTCAGAAGAAAGAACAGGGGAGGAGTTTGGGAGCCAATATTTGCTTATTGTTGAACTGGAGCTTTTGGCTAGTGTAAGACAGTGGTATTTATACTTTGGGGAAAAGGTAATGGAGCGACAGACAAGAGATGGAGATTGTTTGGATGATGATAGAGTTTCTTTTGAAGGCAGATCCTACAAAAGGTAGGTAGCACTCAAGTTGGGCTAGAAGAATCCCTTCACCAACAGAATTTCTTGTTGAGTGGAAGAGGAAAGATAAGATTTTATTGGCCCAGTAGAATAGGATTTTTTTCTTTTTCTGTGAGTTTTCGAGGTGATAGTGAAAGTTAAGTTAGAGATCAAACCAGACTCCAAGGTATTTGGAGGTATTAACCTGCTCAATAGCATTGTTATGATGGTCAAGAATAAGAAATAAAGTTGGGGATTCTTTTGCCTTTTAGTGGAGGTTCCAAAGAGCATAGATTTAGTTTTAGAATAGTTAAGTAATAGTTTTTCCTATTGAGACAGGTTATAAGGAAGAAGAAATATTTTTGCAGATTGTGTTGAATTGAGTGAGTTATGTGGTTAGAGGAAGATAACCATGTCATCAGCATATAGTAACATTGGAAGTTGAGGAAGGTAGATTGTAAACTTATTTATAAAAATGGTGAAAAGGAGAGGGACCAGTATGGAGCACTGAGGAGCTCCTTTAAGTAAGGGAGTGGTGGCTGATGTACTGTTGTTAAGATTTAATAAGAAATGTCGGTTGGACATGTAATTTTGGAATCAAGGAATAGTTTCAGGGTTAATCCCAGTGTCAGTGAAGTGATTGAATAGAATTGGGTAGTCAACCAGATCAATGTTTCTGGTAAGGTCTATAAATATGGCTATGGTAAGTAAGCCTTTGTCCATAGCTAAATGGGTGTGATCATTGAAGGTCCAAACTGTAGTGGAAGTGCTGCAGCCAAAATAGAAACCATGTTGCTTCAAAGAGTGATGGCAGTATTGACTTAAGTAGTTTGAGAGTTGATTATAGACCATTTTTTCTAAGATTTTCCCAAGGGTAAGGAGGATGGAAATTGGGTTGTAATCACTGGGTAGCTTGGAGTTGAATTTTTTGGGGGGGTGAGGTATGAGTTTTGCTGTTTTCCATATGTTAGACATAGAGTTTTGAGTTAAGCAAATGCTGTAGATATGTAACAGAGTAGTAACAATGCACTCACAAAACTGGAATATTAACCAGGAGAAGATGATGTCTGTCCCTGCAGGTGAGTCTAGAGTTAGGATTTCAAGGAAGGTATAATGTCTTTGGTTACTTTCTTTTTAAACTAGAAGTGTGGAGTATCCAGGGGGGGGTGAGGGAGAGGTTGAGTGAAGTATGTGAGCTGATGGAGGGGAGAGTGGAGAAGTGAGTACTATAGTCTGAGGATGAGAAGTAAGAAGAGTAAGACTGAGCATTTAAAGGATCTTTACAATTTGTTAACTGGTTGATCTCTGCCCAGAATTGCTTAGGGGAGTGAAAACGATTTGACTGCTGTGCTCTCATATGCTGCCTCTTATGATGTATAATTGCTATTTTGGACAGATTTCTGAAGAGGGTGTACTGTTATCAGGTAGAAGGAGTTGGGTCAGACTTCCAGGAGTGCCATGCTTTGTTTCTGACAGGTTGAATGGTTTTGAGTTCTTAAGTGAGCTAGGTCTTTTTCTTAGGCTTGTACAGTCTTGTGACTATCGGGAAGATAGATTACAGAGAAACTGGGTAAAGAGCTGGGCAGCATTTTAAGCAGGAGTGCAGCTGGCTCAATCAGTACTCTGTGTCAGTACCATGAACCAGTGGCCCATCCTATCCCTCCTACCCAGCCATTCAGGTCCCATTTCTGTGCCCTGCCCCCGACCCTCCTCCAATGCATTCAAACCTGAGTGCTGTATGCCCTGTGTGGGGTCTATTCTGTAGCTACAGTTGAAAAGATAAAAAATATATATATATATATATATATATATATATATATATATATATATAAAAGTATATATATTTGTTTGTTACAGTTTAAAAGTGTAAAGCAAAACTATTTTTTAAACTAAAACCTGAGAGATGTAGTGCTCTGTGCAGGCTGGCTACAGTTTATACTCTGCCTACATGGAGTGCTACAGTGTTCAGGTTTTAAGTTTTAAAAACTTCTTCTTGTAAACCGTAGAAAAGTACTTGCTACAAATGTAACAAACAGTTGCAACAGTTTATACCCTCTTTGTCCAAGAAATCTGGACAAAGCAAAAATTAATGTGAGGGACAAAGTCCCAAAAATAGGGACACATTTTAAATATTCCTCTTATAAACTTAGAAAGGTGCTGAAATAAAAGGATTTGTGTTACCTTCCATTTTCTGAGTTATATGAAATCTGAAACTCAAATGTCTGTCATATAGTGACTTCAGTCCTCACTGATTTACCTAAAAAATGCAACTTTTATGAGGAACAGACCAAAACCATAAGGCAAATATTTCATTTATTAATCTTATTTATTTACCAGGAAAGACCAAATGGGACAGAGCCCAGGGAGAAATGCATGTCTTTTGAATGTGGGAGGAAACAGGAACCTCATGAGAAACCTATGCAAATGCAGGGAAGACATGCAGACTCTGCACAGAAGGCACCCCAGCTAAGAATCAAACCAGAGAACCTCTTGATCTGAGGCAACAATGCTAACCATTGCACCACTGTGACACCCTGGATAGTCTGTGAAAATATGGACAGTTGAGAGGTGTGACCCTTCCTGCATGTAGTGCTACATCACTCAGGCTTTAGTTTAAAAAAAATCCTTCTTATAAACTGTAGCAAACATTTGCTGCAGTTTAACCCTGCCTGCACTGAGTGCTACAGCACTCAGGTTTTAGTTAAAAAAAGATATTTTTTTTTTTACCATTTAAACTGTAGCAAACTATTTTGCTACAATGTCGCATGCAATTGTTACAAATTAGACCACACAGAGAGAGCTACAGTGCTCGGGTTTGACTGTGAACACAATATTGGCTTTTATTTCTCAGTATTTCATTAAAAAGGGTCAGGATCAGCTGATCTTGCTCCCAACACTTTGCATCCAGGGCAGTTTCCTCTCTCGCTCCAACCAGGTACACTACTGATTATTAGGGTCTAAGGAGGAGACTATAGGGACCTAGATGAAAGAGGATAGATATGTTTTTGTTTGGTAATGTTTACTTGAGATTTACGGTGGAATGTAATGGGTTTTACAATCAAGGTGGATGTTGAAGCGTATATGTCAGTGGTCACTTAGATTAGAAGGGTGGCTAGAGATATGAGAAATAAGTCAGGTGTTGCCTGTGATTATTAGATCAAGCAGTGAGTGATGATGAAGGACTGGGCCTGCTGGGTTCAGAGATTTGTTTTTTACTGGGGTTTCTCTGAACATTAACATCTTGTTAGAGGACATGTTTTTTTACTGGGCTTTATCTGTAAATTAATATCCTCTTTGAGAAAGTGCTTTTTCCTTGGCTTTTGCTGTACATTAATACCCTGTTGGAGAATGACAAAGTACATTTCACCTATTGTCTAAGGTATCTTAAATCGAGTCCAAAGCTTTTGGAGGTATTTCCCACTTTACATTTCTCTTGTGATACGCACTTTCATGCTATCTGGGACTTTATCAGATCATAAATTAACATTAATTAAAACAACATATTTATAGGTTTCAGATTCACACATCCTCTTATTTTACTTATTTAAATTACATGATTGGGCTGCAGTGAAGGGGAAGGTACCAGTGCCAGAGAGAAGGAGGAGTTTGTGACTGTGCTTCCAAGGACCAGTTGGAACCAATATAATGAGGAATAGTTATAATTTTTATTTTAAAATTTTAACACCACCATGGGTGCTCTAAGAATCTGCCCTTGTATTAGTACATGTGGGTCAATATTCTTAGCTCAACAACTTGATAGGGAGGTGGGGATTGGCCACATTATACATTCTCTCTCTCTCTGTATGGTGATTGGTCCACTATTCCCTTGTTTTGGCTTGTTCTTTCTGCTATGCCTACTGGTGTGTGATAAGTTGATAGGGATGGTTACTGGTTGATTTCTCAGTTTTCACAGGAGATCAGCTGATTGGTTTAGAACTTACACTGCCAAATAGTTGGAATATAAGTAAGCTCACTTGAATAGAACATTGTGATTGGTGCATGGAACTGGGATTGTCTCTGAATGGACCTTGCCGTTTGATTGTATGAAGTGGTGGCCAGTATTGGTTTCAGCTACTCAGAATGATTATGTCATATTAATGGGACTCCACTGGTGCCTAGTCATAAGAATGGCTCACACATTATAATTCCCACTGGCTATATAATGCAATGACAATTTGCAAAGAAATCTTAACAAAAGTTTAACACACCGTATCAGCATTACAATTCCTGTCAAAAAAGATATGCACAGGGATTTAAAGCAAAATCCTTCCATTCTAGAATGTGCTTCCTCAAATCCATAAAGAACATAGCTAAACAGTGGCGGCTTGTCCTATTGGACTGCAGGACTGCAGCCCCCCCAGCTGAAAACCAAACATAAAAAACTCCCAAAAACTCACACATGCATGAGTTGACACTCAAATCCAGACTGCTGTTTAACCAGTCCAGATTCGAAAGCAGGCAGCAGTCTCACAAATGCCCCAGAAGCTAATGCAGTTACAAACACATAGACTAGAAGGGGATCGGACTGTAAGGTCTGCAGTCTGGGAATGCATGTGTGCTTGGCAATCTGGCCAGTGCCGGAAATGGAACTACTAGCTTTATGGAGGAGAAACAGGCTGTGCTGCTTTATGGAGGAAAGGTTGAAATGGAGCTTATGGAGGAACAGGCTGCTTTAAGGTATTGAGGAACGGAACTGTTTGGCTGCTTTAAGGTACTGAGAAACAGAGCTGTTTGGCTGCTTTAAGATATTGAGAAACAGAGCTGTTTGGCTGCTTTAAGGTATTGAGAAACTGCTGCTGACCCCATTATGAGTTATTGTTCTAATAAAGTAATTATGGTAAAATGAGTCACTTGCATGTGCACATGCACTTACATACACAAACACACACACACACACACACACACACACACACACACACATACACACACACGCTCGCATACACACACTCATGCACATGAATGCACTCTTCCTTAATAAAAATAAGCTGATAGCAACACAGCCAGAAGAGCTCTGTGACTCACTGCAGTATTTGGAAAAGAGCTGTTGAGCATTGCAAGATGAATAAACAATGCATTATCAGCTATGGCATTTACAAACAAAATAACAGTATCAGAAAAATAAGCAAACAGCAATTATCACTATTTAAAAGGGAGTATTATGGCAGGTTGCCTGGGGACCATTTTCAACAAACAGCAATGGCTCTATGTTGGGTGTAAAGTCCAAAGTAATCTATTGTTTTACTCTTTATTATATAAATAAAAACACTGGTAATGGTATATACAGATTCTGCAACTACAGTATGTTGAGAAAAGAAGGCATTATACAAATTAGGTAGATTGATCAGGCTCATTATGAAATAAAGTGATTCCCTGCTGAGGAATTTAGAGTTTATAGAAGCATGTGCTGTACAGAATGTTTGATTTGCATCATTGGTCATGTGTGTGAAATGCCTGAGTTACCTATAACTGCTGGCTAGAGAGAAACCCAGGTTCGAACCCACAAATTTTGGTACATGTAGCATGTACCTGAATTCCCTACCTGCCACCACTTGTATAAAGTATTCAAATTTTTGCCTTATAGTTTTGTTTTGTTCCTCGTAAAATCTGTGGTTTTTGGGCATTTGAATTTCAGACTTCATATTATTCAAAAAGTACATGGTAACAAAACATTTTATTCTAGCAATTTACTAAGTTTATAAGATCAATATTTGAATTTTGTCCCTGTTTTGGGGGCTGTATTCCCCCATTATTGGCCTTGTGCAGGTTTTTTTTGTGCTAAGAGTTTGAAAGCTATGGTGAGAACTGAATTCACTGAATATGTTTGGGAGCTGTATTCCCCCATTATTGGCTTTGTCCAGGTGTTTTGTGCTAAGACGTTGAGAGCTATTGTGAGAACTGGATTCACTAAATGATAGCCATTTAAGTTTCAGTCTTCCTGTCTTTCAAGACACAGCTGATTTGGCATAGTGGTTTGTTGCTCTAACTGTAGTGCATAGGATCACTGGTTCAAGACTTGGCAGTGAAATGCATGGCGGTAGTACAGCATTTTATTCTAGCAACTTTCCAAAGTTATACAAGCAATGTTTAAAATGTGTCTGTGGTTGGTAAGCTTTTGCACCCCCCAATAAATTTTGGCTTTTTCCAGATTTCTTATACTCATGTGCTGCAACTTTGAGAGATAGAGTGTTTAGTGGATTTTACAAGGAGCTAAGAGCTTCAGGGGAAGAGAAGTTTAATGCTGCTTATGGTGGAGCAGCTTGCATTGTTACTAGCACAACAGGTAGTGTGCTTGCTTTAGAAGGCTGTGGGTTCTATTCCTACGGTATGTAGAGGCATTGCTGATACTGTACTGTGTTGTACTTTTAAAGGGGGTGGATGCTGCCATCCTGACAATGTCCTCTTTGGTGGAGATACCTAGTAACTATGAACCTGTTATCAGTTTGCCATCCATTCCCTATTGCAATATTACTAGCTTATCATTTTTAATCTAACATGGACAATTTATTCCTCAAGGGCAACAGGCACCTTATAGATGAAACAATGAAATATAAAGTTGTTTGCTAACAGCAACCTCTTCATTAGTTACAGATCTCTTTAATGTGGAATTATTTAGATGACTTTTACTTCTGCAGAGATTATGCATATTTACTGATACTGGTGGATTGTAGAAGTTTGAGTAGACCTTTATGATGGAAATGTTCTGAATTGGGCCGTTTTGTCATTATTGGTGCATGCATTTTGTTTCATTGTTTACTGGAAAAATGTTCAAAACAATAAATTTAAAACACCATCTAACAACTGTACTGTATTATACAAGGAATATAATTTAATACAGTCAGGCAGGTGTATCAAAAAACACATGTATGTTTCGTGTGCAAGGGGCCTACTATTTGAAAACAGCCCAAAGTTAATCTTTATCTGCCACTGGCCAGATGTATTTTCTTTGAATGTGGGTTTCAATGTTGTTTCAATGAATGTGAGTTTCAAGGGCAGAGAAGTTTTAATGCTAAGCTATTTTCACTGTGAGACTGCATTGCATTGTTTAGCAGATGTCTATTAGTGTTTGTGTTGTAAAATGTAAAAAAAAACTTTTAAATGAAATCCAAATCATTGTAGAAGTAAAGCAGTATGCACATTACAGTGTTTATGGTAAATGGGGTGAAATAGCCAAATAATGGGACATTGGAATGGCTGCAGAAGAGAGGCCCCATTCAACCATGATTTTGTGAGGGGAATAGGCCCCAAACTCAAAGACAGCCCCGACTGAACTATACCTCTCAATTGTCCAGATTTTCACAGAATGAATAGATTTTTCCTTCTTATTTTTGGTTTGTTCCTCATAAAATTTGTGGTTTTCTGGCAGATCCTTTAGGAATGAAGTCAATAAATAATGACAGACATTGAGTTTCCGACTTCATACCCTTCCGAAAAATGCATGCTGAAAGAAGACCTGTTATTCTATCAACTAAGTTTATACAACATCAATTTTTAGTACTGTCTGTACGTTCCCCCAATATATTTGGCCTTATCCAGATTTCCTACATTAAAAGGTTGAGAGGTACATGCAAATAAATCACTTTATAGAATTAGGTATATCCAAACCTCTCAACTGTCCCCAACTTTGTCTCAAAATGTTGCTCTCCCCCTAATAATCCCTCTGCAAAATGGCAATTTTGGAAGAAAATGAGGAGGGTTTACAATTAAGAAATAATTGCAATGATCAGAGTTATAGATTACTTTTATTTCAGACATGCATGTATATCTTTTGTTTTGTCAGCTGCTTAACTTAACAGTACTAATATTAAAAAGTGGCCCTTCTTTGACAGGTTCCCAGCTGTATTGTGTGGTCGTTTTATATTTTTGCATCACATTTTTGGTCTGTTTTTCATAAAATTGTGGGTTTCTGGCAAACTAGTGTCAAATCATTAAAGACTGAAGTTAGAAAATAATGACAGACAATTGAGTTTCATATTTCATACCCTTCAGAAAATTCATACTAATGCGAGACCTACTATTCTATTATCTTTCTAAGTTTATGAGCAATATTTAAAAATTGTCCTTATTTTTGGGCCTTTGTCCCACTTCTATTCATGCCTTTGTTCAGATTTCTTGCTCTGAGGTTGAGAGGTATGACAAATGTGTTAGGGCCATCACCGTCAGCCAGAGACATTTCAAATTGTGACATGCTTGTTGCAACCCACTCCCTCATGTAGTGATTCTGGATGTGTCAAAGCAAGGCAAGGAGCAGTTATACAATGTATGTGTCCAGAGAATCCCCTATCCCAGGTAAACACAAGTACTACAGTGGCTTTTTATCTGTCCTTGATTTTGCAGAGTGTTATGCTTTTCTGTCATATTTTTATACTGTTGATTTATGCTTATTATTATTCAGAAAATGCATGTTGCTGCACTTCCTCTTGCTCTGTGTTTAAGTAGTAAGGCTTTAATGACCATCAGGTAAGCTTGTCTGAGATTGTAAGATGCAAGTAAGATTTAATAAGCATACTGTTAAAGGATTACCAACATTGAAAGCCTTTTTGCTGTTGCCATGCCGAGAATATTTACATAACTAGATAACATATAAGTCTTACGTGTTGAAATGCATATCACAGTATTTGTAACAAAGGACAGGATTACAGTATTTTCAGAAGCTCACTACATTTGTTGGACACATGCAGTCATCTTTGCAGGCTTTACCAGTAAACTAAACAGAATGCCAATCTATCATGTGTGATCCATAACCTGTGCAGTAATCCTTTAAGCAATTTATCTTGACCTTGTTTCCTGTTTGCTGTTCATTTTTTATTTTGATCATGTTTTCCCCATGAAACAAGTAGATAGTTGTCTGGCAGCAGGTCTTTTTTGGATAAGAAACATTTTTACAAGTGGGGGGTATCACAGAGATTGCTACTTTCAGCATGTTACTTGGTCCTTTTATAAAGCTGAATATAAATTATAATTAGAACTGCAGTGCAAGGAGAAGTGGTTTGAGTTGAGTGCTACTTGTTTTTTTATACTTGATTTTGACTTGCATTCCAGTACTGTATTTAAAAAGTAATTTATTTTTCATGCCTCACAACCTTTTTGTTTCCATCTAGATATTAAGTAAGCTGTCATGTAGCCAATGTATCGAAATATTTTTTTCTTCATTTTGTCCTGATTGGACTCTCATAATGATGGTTTGGCACCCAGGGCAGCATATTTAATTAAAGTCCCAGTTTTTGTAGTTTTTGAGCATAACCCCACCCCTTTATAGTTTGTCACACCCCTTCCCATTGGCCCCACCCATTGTCTCTTGCAACCCCCCCCCCCCTTCATTTCATTCATTTCACTGTAGCTAAATAAATACTAGTGTAAGAATTCAGGAAAGTGAACCACAGCACTGTGATCTCTAGTTCACGCATTTGCAACAGATATAGTAAAAATGCATATCAAATGTAAAAAATGTCTAAACATAAATAAATATCAACATGCATTTTGTCAGCAGAAGTAGTATCCATTACTATATCATTGCATTCACAGTCAGAACATTACAGTCACAAATGTTATGTCTGCTCCCATCTGCAAGTAGACATAGTCATTATAAAATGAGTTGCCACAAGTTGTGAGAAGGGTCTCCATGTGGTTTCAGACTATATTTGATGATTTAGGTGTGACAACCGTAAACGCTTGGTGTTTGTGAGACATGTACATGTAGTTCATCTTTTTCAATCAAAGGTTGTAAAATTATTAGTCCAACAATGATGACAAGCCAGGATATGTTGATATTCAGATATACAAAGTTTGAACTGTCATATTTTACCCCTTCTGTTAAAGTTAAAAATATCATTGCAGAGTAAAACTATTGAAACAAAAACTGAAATGGGCTATATTGGTTTCTTTAAGGTTATTGTATACTTTCTTCACAGCAATCAAAATAAAAAACATAAAAATATTCTATCATTCCTTTTTGTTATTAAGTTAATTGCTCTCAGTATTATATTTTTATTTTGGGGACCTAGAGGTTAAGATTTGGTGCTTTCACTGTCACGGCCCAGGCTCAGTTCCTGGTCAGGGAAGCTTTAGTTTATTTTTGTCTGTAGCATTGGTGATGATAGCTGCCTTCCAAGCAGCTGATCCACATTCAAGTCCCAGTCAATGAAAACTAATTACATTTAGTCTGGTAGTTGACACAAAGAACTAAGGCTGAGTTGTTTAAAAGCTAATTCCTGTGGTTCAGGGTTTGATTCCCTCAACCTTCATTTTCTTAGTCTGTGACCTTGAGCAAGTCACTAACCAAGCAGGGCTTCAGAGCAATTGGGAAATTGGGCTAGACTCCTTAAAGGTCTCCTGGACTGTATGCTTAGTAACTACCTATAAATGGTGTGTTATTTAATGCATTTAATCCTTTGACTGAAATCATAAACTATATTAAAGTGTGTTAAGGGAAGCAGATCAATGCTCTTATTTGGCTGTGTCATCTTCTAAATTCAGGAGTTTGAATTTGGTTAGAAGTTGAGACCCTGTAGTCCTTTGTTTAGTTCTCTGCATGGTTAGCTGTCATAAAGATTCCAGGGGAATATGCTTTGTCACAGTGTCAAGCTGCTTCCAGTTCAGATTGTCATGGGAGAATTTTCTTTAATTCAGATATTGTAATTTGGATGTTCCCTTCATTAACATTATCGCCTCATCCCAGAGGTGATTAAACTACCAGTTGTGCCCCAGTTTCCAGCTCTGTTGTGAGAAGGGTGGGGGTTGAAAAAGGTGGAAAGGTTCAACTTGGAAAGAAAACGAATAAAAAGTACAAAAACAAAAATTCATAAGTGGACAGACTATCTGGAAGGTGGGAGGGGGAAAAGAGAATCCCCCTTTGGAAATAAGGGGTGCCATATCCTTAGATAAGCATGCCAAGTACTAACATAGTGCAAGAACATCCATGGTAAAGCAGAAGTGGAGCTGGAACATAACTCCTAGCCCAGAGTGGTACCGTTCATGACTCAATTGCCAAGGCTCAAACTTGCACCAGATCATTACCATGGAACCATCCAATATGGTACCAGTCAGACCTGTGCCAATATCAGTCCTTCCTCTGCCTCCTACTGTGTGTACACAGGTTCAATAACCCTTTATTCCTATAGATTTCAGTATTATGAAAGATGTGATTATCATCCTTACCCTATCTATCACGGACCATGTCCATGGAATAGACCATGCTATTCGACCATGAGGAATCTATGAATTCATTCTAATACCATAAATAAAATACCATGAAAATAACCACAAAGCCAAAATAAAAAAAAATCGAAATTAAATATGCTAATAAACAAAAAATTAAACTAAAAACTCATAAAGAGGATAAAGGTAAAGATTAAACCATATTAACAACTAGGGCATTATTATGGCCAGTCGCTACTGTAGTGATCATGACCACTTAAAGAAAGAGAATCAATAGTACCCTGGTGAGTGTCCTGGGAAGAGTCCTGTTTTACTAGAATTTCTGATGCTCTCATTTCTTAAGCTCTAACATGCTTTTTTTTTAGTATGAACCATTCAGTTCATGTTCTGTACAGGTTTTAAGCTTGGCTTGCCATACCAGCTCACCTCTTTCCATTTTTACATTGGTTCTATCCTCAAGGGGGTCCTGCTCCATTTTGTTGAGTAAATGGAAGGAAAATATATGGTATCGCTTATACTCAAAGGTGTGTCTTCTCACATGCTTTCATTATATGCTGTTTTTCAATACTGTAGTAAAAGTCCTTGTTGCTGAACATATCTTTTCATGGTACATAGATGTGTCCACGAGAAAGACACCTCTACTTTTGTCTGCTTTCATTATCCTGTGACATTTGTCTGCATTCAGCACCTTAAATGTGGCCAGTTCCTTTTTGCTTATGTTGAAGAACTTTTTCTTGCATGGTTTTCAGTCAGTTAACGTTTCATTTCAAAAGCCCCTAATGTTGGGTGTAGAGGGGAACAAAAGCCACTAAGTACTTTGCATCAACCATTGTTGTTGCCCTGTCCTTCACAGATAGTATCTGTATCCATTTTTTAAATTTTTGTTATCATGGAAAAAACTTTCAGATTAAGGTTTCTGCAGAATATTTTGGGATTCAGTATGGTGTTTACTAAGTTGCTGCAGATGTGCAATATGAAAGATTTTGGCCCTGTCCTTGGCAAGCTGTTTCTTTGAGTGATTCCAGATCTGAATCTTGATATTAGTGGGTTGGTTCATGTTTTCCTGCTTTTAAACTGCCATCCTGAGATCTTTGTCCTGGAATATCCCTCTTTGATGGACAAGGTATCCCTCTTTATCTCTTTGCCTGGTTTGGTGATGTTTGGATGAGTCCTGAGAATCTTTGCAACTTTTTCATTTGTGTTGTGTACAGGGGTTGATTGACTGGTGCCCAATTAAAATCCTGATCCTGTTCAGATAGCTGTAGTTTTCCCATTTAAGCCAATGCATGACTGATCCTTCTTTTGTATCTAAGAGGTGTTTGACCTTCATGCACTAATATAGGTTAAGGGAAGTTTCTTAGATCACCCCCAAGTGTGTAAAAATGAAAATTAAAATTATCCATTGTGATACTGGCTCACATCTGCTCCATCCAGCTACAACTGGCCCTTGGAATCAGAGCTATATATCCCCACATCAGGTACTGGTACCACATCCACCCCTACAGCCTCTTCATGCAATTTAAATAAGTAAAGTAGGAGGATGCATAATTGTACAACTGATGTGTGTTGTTTTGACTAATGATTATAATCTTATGAAGTGTAGAATAGGATGAAAGCATTTAACTTGGGGAGATTTAAAGTTAGAAATAAGCTGCAACCAGATTGTTTTTTAAAAATGAAAGATTGTTTTCAAATTTTGAACTAAGAGTTCCAACAACTGGAAGATAACAGCTACATTAGTCAGATGTTTGAATATTAAAATAAATTAAGTAAATTGATTTGTCCAGTCTCTGAGCAGGTTGATGTTAGAATTTGTAATATTATCATTTTATTGTTTCAGTTATGTTCAAACAATAACTTTAAGGATGCTTTAAGTCATGCATCTGCACTTTTATTTGTTTGTCTGCATTAAAATTCCAGTTGTATAATTGAGCTTGCACTCAGACGTTATCCCAGCTCTGGCAAAAAGCAATCCTTGGGATTCAGTAAGCTCTATGTAGGCTTCGCGTGAAGCCTACATAGAGTTTGCATGTGTGCGCGGTAATGCATAGTGAACACCAGTGCTCACTGCATATACATGTTGTGCACCACATTTAAACATAAATAAGTGAGGTAAGTGAACACAGATAGCAATCCTGTTTAAATCAGGGCATTGAAGGTCCACAGTTTTGCGCAAAATGCCACAATGATCACAAGAGCTTAACATATAGCTCTCAGTCTCTTAGTGCAAGGCATTTGGGCAAAGACCAACATAATAGGAGAACAATGACCCAGAAGTAGGAACAATTTTGAGATATTTGCTCATTAAAAATGTGCTAGAATAACCAGGGGGTTGTTTTAAGATACATGTTCCAAAGGATTTGAAGTCTGAAACTCAAATGTATGTAATTATTGGGTCACATCAGTCCTGAAATCATCCCAGTGATATGGCAGAAAACCATAAATTTGATATAAAGGCAAAAGTCTGGACATTCTGTGAAAATCTAGACAGTATAGAGGTATAATTGTGAAGTATATGGTCCAAACACAGTATATCTACAGTACAGAGTATTGTAAAATCCCATTCCTAACATTCTGCACTGAAATTGTGTAAATTATCTGTAAGGGTACATGGCCTGCCATGTAAAATGAACACTCAGGGGAAGTGTGTGTATTGAATAGGAACACACAGATGAATTGTAGGAATGAACATAGGGAAAGAGGACAGGTGAAACAACCTGATGTACAGCAGATGAGGGCATGTCAATGGAAGACATTTGTAACAGCAACAACAATCACATATCAAGTAGGGGCTGCACAGTGAAAATGTGTATTATGTGACTATCACACAAGGTGATGTAACAATGGGGAGGATGTATGTGTGAGATAAGCATCCTTACATGAACAATGCAGAGGACATCTATCAGGGATGTTATATACGATTGGGGTAGGGTGCATTTTGTGAAGCTGTGCACATTGATTTGCCTGAATATGAGTGTAATCTCAGCAGAGGTCTACAAGTGGGACACAGGTGAAGGCTCATGGACAACATCAGAAGAAACATGCACAATCATGGACAATATCAGAATAATACCACCAGTAATCCCACGTCTCTGACATGTGATTTAGAGTGATTAGAGAGGGTTCTGCACAAACACACTTGTACAATTATTATGACATGTCTGCACTCTATGAGGGTAATCACACACACTGTCCTGATACTGTAACATCCATTGCAGGTGTTAGGAGGGGCACTGCTATACCTGTATGTGACACTATGATCATTACAGGCTACTTGACTGGTGTGCATGGCATATATGTATGTATATATCTATATCTATACATATATATATCTATATATATATATATATATATATATATATATATATATATATATATATATATATATATTATAAAGCATAATCCACACAGCCACAAATGCTACCCATACCATTAATGTTGACAAACAGCATCACCGGAACAAGTATCACACATACATCTGGTGTAACACTTTGATGGGGTTTCTGCACCATTAGACAGTAATGTTTATACCACAAAAAGAATACTTAGGTATGGCCAATAAGATGTTACAGCTAACTATGACAAAGGTGATGCACTTCAGTTACACATCACTGGAAAATGTGTAGTGAGCTACAAGAAGAAGGGTGCATTGTACTCAGTTATTAGTGTGATGAAGGCTGTGAACTATGGAGGTATTATGGCCTTTGATGTGGATATCCTTGACATACTCAGTAGTTATGTTACATAAAGGGGAAAAGTCAGCACTGTGGCCACATGCTGGTATACAATACCTACCCCAGGACACTGGTCACATACCTATTGGTCTGATTATGGTGTGTCATTGCAGATGTTGTCATGGCTGTGGCAGCAATCTTTGGTGTGTGTTGATACTATCTATACTAATATCACAGTTGGAGCCAATGACTGCTCGCAGTCTGTAGTCCTTCAGACAGCTGTTTGGACACAGGATGTGTATGTCATTTGTGATGTCTGTGACTTAAATAATGGACAGAAAAGGGCCTAGCAGACAGTCCTGATCTATGGACTTGATCAGTGGACCTGAGATACAGTTCCCGTCACATATTTCCACATATTTCAATACCATATATGTGATACAGTGGTCTCCCCACTTGGTGATTTAGGTGTTTATGGCCACATCTGACAGTGTTGATTGAATACCTCAGTGTGTATTTGTGTCAAATGCCTTGGGCTTGTCAAGTTCAAAAGGATGATAGTGTTGACATCATGCATGTCCTCGATGACCTCTAACAGATGTAACAGACATGATATAGAATTAACAACTCACACAGGTCTGTTGCACACAGCTGGGATATTACTAGTGTCCATTTAGCAAAAGGTCAATGATGACATGTTGGTCTACCTCACAGATGAGGAGAGTAAGGATGTATCTATACATGCATGCATTGGATGCTGTCCCCCTCAACTGACATGGATGCCTGTTGATGTACACCCTTCTACAGAAGCATAGTCTGTGTGGAAGGTGTGTTGAAGTGTTTATTCAACCATATCAGGAAGGAGTATATGCTGAGTCATGCTATAGGCAATATGTGATGTTGTCACAGCCCATTGATTCTGTGTGATAGGCCTGGATGAAGGTAAGACAGTGCATACTGCCAATCCTGATCTAGCCTAGGGTTTGTACACAATCCCCCATGCAGGTATCATTGAGAAATTCACCCAGCTGGGGATTAACCCTTACATCACTAGATGGATAACCAATTGGCTCACTGACAGAACAATGACTGTGAAAGTTGGTGAATCAACCAGTACCAGTAGAGCTGTCACCATTGGCGTACCTCAGGGATTTGTGCTTGGCCCTTTACTGTTTGGACTCTATTTCTTGACAGTCTAGGCTAAAGTATACTGCCTTTGGCTTATTGCTTCTGTGAATTCTTAATAAATGCAAAAAGACAACTTGCACCAATTGCAGGCAAACATTTTATTGAAAATAGCAGTGAAAGCTTGTAAGCGCTTTCATCCCACGTTTAAAACAATACAGGAACTTCATCATACCCTTTGTGAATTCCTGCATACTGGGTGCAATCACTGAGTCCCTCTATGATGATAACATACTATAGGAGGGGTTAACACAGAAAAATGACTGGTGACAAAATCACACAGTCTACAAATAAATGTAAAAAGTGGCTTTATTTTGTCCTTCTGCAACATGGAATTCCCTGCTAATTACAACATTTACAGCAGTTCCATTATGCTGAAATCCAGTGATACAAGCACTGGGAACACACATAGAGAGCAATCTGAACTCAACCACCAGTGTCCACACTATTATTGAAAGCCTATGTTGTGCACATTATAACTCATGCTATCGTACTCAGATCTGAGGAATATATTACAGCACTGTACTTGAACCTCATCAGAACACTGATGGAATATAATGCTCTCTTATGCATGTACTTCATCAGATACATGCTACAGCTGGATTCACCAAAGGTGTTTCTCAACAAGAAAACACAGGGCCTACAAACCATGCCATGATGTATGTGGATAGACTGAAAACCATGTCACTGTAATCTGGATCATATAGGAGGAGGTGACTTCTGCCTGGCCTCCAGGTGAGTCTCTGACCCTGCTCTGGTGGGAATAGTGCACATTCATAAATCAGATATAACTAATGACATCAGCAGTGTTTGGTGAGGTAAATATGGTAATAACAGTGTCCCACATGCTGGTGTAAAACGCTCTCTGTAATGTCAAGCAAAAGCACACACACACACACACACACACACACACACACACACACACACACACTTGACTGCAGTGAGAATAGAACCCCTACATATCTCAGTACATAGACTACAGAACTCTGTATTTGAGACAAGCACCACAGTTCA
The DNA here is from genome assembly GCF_019279795.1 of Protopterus annectens. Taxonomy (NCBI): domain Eukaryota; kingdom Metazoa; phylum Chordata; order Ceratodontiformes; family Protopteridae; genus Protopterus; species Protopterus annectens. The sequence continues at coordinate 683,225,439 of NC_056743.1, forward strand.
AGTTTGGACATGGAGTGTCTCAGACAGCACTTCATAGCTGATGACATCAGCAGTGTCTGGTGAGGAGAACATGGTAATAACAGTGTCCCTCATGCTGGTATAATAGGGTCTCTGTAAAGTCAAGCAAAAGCACAAACACACCCGCACACACACCTCAGTTGACTACAGTGAGAATAGAACCCCTACCTATCTAAGTACACAGACTACAGAACTCTGTATTTAAGGCAAGCACCATAGCTCAAATCTGACTTGGAGTGCCTCAGACAACACCTTATAGCTGATAAAATCAGCATTGTCTGGTCAGGAGAATATGGCAATAACAGTGTTCCACATATTGGTGTAAAATAGGGAGGGTGGCCTAATGGTTAAGGTGTTTGCCTTACAAACAAAAGGTGCAGGGTTTAAGTCTCACAAGGGATAATTGGCTAGGCTTACAATGTCTCGCAAGAGCAGTTAGCCTAGTACGAAACTATTATTAAAAGACTCTCTGTAATATCAAGCAAGAGCACACACACACACACACACACACACACACACACACACACACACACACACACACACACACACACACACACACACACAGTTGACTGCAGTGAGAACAGAACCCCTACCTATCTAAGTACACAGGCTATAGAACTCAGTACTTTATGCAAGCACCATGACACAAGTCTGACATTTACAAGACTGCAGGTCACCTTATAGTGGATAACATCAGCAGGACATGTTGGAGAGAAGATGTGGGAAGGCCTGCACAAAATGGATGCAGAGGCATGTGCAAGTATCAAAACACTGTCAGTCCATGGGACTGGAGTGGTAACTGCAGAATACATACTTCTGTTCTTTGGGCTAGACACACACACACACACACACACACACACACACACACACACACACACACACACACACACACATACACATACAGTTGATTGCAGTGAGAACAGAACTCTTATCTACCTAAGTATCTGGACTACAAACTCAGTACTTTACTCAAGTGCCACTGCACAAGTCTGACTTTACCAGACTGCAGATCAGCTTATAGTGGATGCCATCAGCAGGGCATGTTGTAGAGAAGATGTTGGGAGGCCTGTATGAAATAGATATGTAGGCAAGTACAAGAATCAAAATACTGTCATTTCATGAGATTGCAGCGGTAGCTGTAGGATACATACTTCTGCTCTTCTGGCTAGACGCACAGACAATTGACTGCAGTGAGAACAGAACCCCTACCTATCTAAGTACATAGACTACAGCACTCAGTACTTTACTCAAATGTCATAGCACAAGTCTGACTTTTATACGACTGCAGATCAACTTATAGTGGATGGCATCAGCAGGGCACATCAGAGAGAAGATGCTGGGACACCTGCATAGGTTTATAGCTGCATAGGTTCATGGGAGGTTACTAGCCTAATAGCCCTAGAGTGTTTTCAAGCCTAGCCATGTACTGTACATGAGGGACATAGGTGCCACCCCAGGGGTGAATTTGCAATTACCCATATAGTTGTCAAGGTTGCTCTTGAATAGGGTAATTGAGGAAAACTGCTTCACATGCAGTGGGAGCCTGTTACAGAGGAGTGGCACTCTCTAGGAGATATATCTGTCTCCCTGGCATATTCTGTTTATGTCACAGGCTAGGTTGAGATCCCTGAAACAAGTTATTCTTGTCCCATTTGATTTGCAGATGTCCAGTATTTCCAGTAGGGTAGAGTCTGATACTTGTCTGTAGGCCAGGCACAGGTCACCTCTCAGCAACCTACATGATATGGAGTACATTGACAGGTCTTTCAGTCTTTTCATGTTTGTCATGTTTTGGAGGCCCTGGATTCTCCTGGTCACAAACCTCTGTGTTTTCTTCAGTTGCAGCAGGTGTCTGGTGAGGTACAGACAGACGGGAGCATTGTACTTAATTAGTGGTCTGATAAGCATAGGGTACAGCTTACATGGCTAGGCTTGAAAACACTCTAGGGCTATTAGGCTAGTAACCTCCCATGAACCTATGCAGCTATAAACCTATGCAGGCCTCCCAGCATCTTCTCTCCCTGGTCCTAGATGCAGTGGTCTTATTTATGAGGTATGCAATGTAGAATGTGTGCCTCAGCACTATGGACACATAGTGATTCAAGTATAGATTGCTATCAACGTGTTCCCAAATCTCGCAACACTATGTTTGAGCTTAGAGGGGTGCTATGTACAGCATAATTAGCAGGGGTACTTCATTGCCAAAGGGAACGATGAGGCATTTTTTGCTGTAAGGCTCAGTCCATGAATTTGGCACCAATCATTTGTCTGTGTCAGCCCCTTCTGTAATATGTTAATGCTGGGGGAAGTCCATATGACTGCATCCAGTTGACAGTCATCAGCAAACTTGGTAAGCCACAGGCCATCTACCTTTGCCTGGTCTTCAGAGAAATAGTGAAAAAAATAGTTGAGGGCTCAGCACAGATCCTTGTGGTATTCCACTAGTAAATGGTCTAATGGTGGAGGTGCAGTCCCCAACTTTGACAGTGTGTGTTCTGTCAGTGAGCTAGTTGGCTATCCATCTAGTAATATATGGGAGATTTTCTCTATGATACCTGAATGGGGGATAGTGTCAAAGGCCTCAGATAAGTCAACATAGGCAGCATGTCCTGTTATCGCTTATCCTGGTCTTTGGGGTTAGTATCAAAGAAGTCCACTAGGTTTAATAAGCCAAGCTCTACCCTTGACAAAACCAAAATGGGTCAGGTCAAGTGTGTTGAAGGTCACCTATGTCCTTGGAATAAGATCCATGCTAATTCCTTCCCTAGTCTTGCAGATAAGGCCTTTTTAGGCTTATGGGCCAATAGTTCTATTTCTGCATGTTAACAGATTCATGTGCATTGTATATCACAAAACATTTGATATTAATTTCTGTAGTGCAGGTGATACATGTGTGCAAAAAAGTACTGAGACACCAGGGCTGCAGTTCTAGGAGGAGGTAACACATGGCTGTATTGTAAATATGTGACATATTGTTAGAGCCTTCAGTTTGTTGTTTCCACATGTAATATCATTTCATAGACAGGAAATGTACAGTAAACAGCAGTAATACAAAATAATATTTACTTCTCCATAGCGGGTCAAGCAGCAGGTTTGTGAGACGGTTGACAAAGTGTTTGCTTATGCGAGATACATATTTCCAATACTTTCCATTTTTGCATGTAGTTAAGGAGTATGCAAAAGCGAGTCACACTGTTAAAGTCTGAGAATTAGTTTTGTGTCTATGTAACACTGCTGCTTAACTGACTCTGTGGCAGCAGGTGTAAATGCATTGACACATTTTTTGAACCCAGATGATACTGAGTTCAAATTCAGGTGTATCCCATACTTTTAAAGACTTTTAAATAAACAGTGATAATGGAATGACATTGATTCTTTATAGTACATGTGTTGATGTATTTTGGCATAACATAGAGGGGTTAAGTGAGATTGCAAATACAGAGGCCAAAAAGTGAAGGTATCCATTGCTTTTTTTGCTACTTATGTGTGTTGTGTGTGATTCTATTTTTTGACCAGATTATAAGTGTTAAAATGGGGTAGAAAAGTGGCGAAATGGGAAGCAAGCAAGGGGAAGAACAAAGGGAAAGCAATACAGGATTGTGCAGGAGGGAGATAGGAAAGAACAATAGCTATCCATTTCAACAGTAAAAGCTGATCATAGGTGCAGTGTATTAATTGAATTTGGACTGTCACCTCCAGAGAGAAAGGAGACAACAACATAATCATAGATTATAGCCAACTGGACCAAATCAAGTGCATCAAGAAGACACATGTGAAATGGAAAACTATGTATGGGACGATATTTATTTTTGTGGAACAGTGGCCCATTTTTATTTGAATTCAGTAAGAGAGGACTGCTGGGTAAGGGACGTATATGTATGTCTAGGTCAGGTAAGTTGGGTAGGTGAGGAAGCAAATATAAACAAGACAAACAAGGTACAAAAGGCTGGGGGACACTATGATTGGGGTGAGGGAGGGGACAACACAGGCTCATGGCCTCAAGCTTAGAGATAGGGAGAATCGAGTCCTCACCCACTGCACTGTCATTACTGTCCCCTTACTCCATTGGTGGCTGGAGTGCCTGACATCTTCCCCTCCTATGGATCATGAGGGAGAGCAGCCTGTCCATATAGCATAGGCATACATCAATGGTGTGATGCATGACCCTACACACCATCTCTGGCATGCATGCCCTTGTTGGTGATGAAATCACTACCTCTGCCACTACTCCTGGAGGGTACCACTGCATCAGCTTCCATGACAAAACTACCTGAAGGTGCATGTAGTGCAGGGGCAGCAGAGGCAGTGCTGCCAGGTTGGGTCCCAGACATGCTGGGCATCTTCAGTGCTGGAGCCAGTGGAGTGGGGGAAGGATTATACACTGGGGATGGCCTACCTCACTGTGCTGTGAAGCATTTTCAGATTTGTTACAGCTGGATAACATACATTTGTTACAGCTGGTGACATACAATGCATTAACACAATTATACAACTCTTTTATCTGAACTACTACATTTAAGTATGCATCCTAAAAGATACACACTATACTACAGAGTCCTGAAAGTAATTCTTGAAATGGGCATATATTGCACGTGTGTTCCAATTATACAGATTACAGTTTAAAGCAGGGCATTTGTGCCACTGATATAGAGTTTTTAATTTAATGTAAATATTATCGAAGAAATAACAGTATTGTATAGTTAGGAATTGTGGTATTTGAACCTACAATCTCTAACTACAGTCTAATATAATAACTGATTTGTGCTACAGACTAATGCATGCATACTTTCTTTTACATTTGGGATATGCATGATCAGTTTGATACTACTCTATAAAAGACCCAAAAAAGCTATCTTTAACTTTTAAAGCTACAACAACAATTCTCTTCTGATGATACCACTCCACCCCCCACTCTCTCCAGTCAAGCAATATGAGCCTGCTGATTAAGCTAAAGTTCCATGAGAGCTTGTGATAGAACAGAAAACAACTGATGAGAATTATGCACACCAGTCTTGCCGATATTTAGCATTCTAAGTCTTGCAAGTACTCTGTTATTATCATAGTTACACAGCTGTGGGATGTCCACAGTCTCAAATTCATGCAACCAACGGTTGAGAGTATCCGTTTTTCTCCTGCATAGGTAATTGAAATGATACCTACATTGCTCTCCAGTGCATGGAGTACCAGTGGCACTGAATACAGCCCGGGCAAACTATTTCACATCCCACACTTTTACTGGGAGCCAAAACAGTACTCCTGCAAAAGCCTTTGGCTGTAATGCTTTACCAGGAGTCCAATAAATATCCTGGACTCCTGGACACCCCACCTCTGTGCCCTAAACTTAGCACCTTCCTTTCCAATGCTAGCCATGTCACCAGTTGAACTAGAGCAATGGAAACTGATGCTTTCCTGCCAATTCCAGTTATCATGTTTACTGGTAGAGCACAAACCCAAGCAAAGATGCCAGTGAGTTTGCGTGATGTTAATCACAGCACAGCAGTGCCAAGCAGGGAGGAATTGAATAATTGAAATTAGAAGGTTACTCTGATACTTGGCCTTAGTTTGAGGGGTGTCTACTGATGTAGCCTGGAAATATATACTGGAAATTGAAAGGTAACTGTCAGGTAAGTTAAGTTTGCAGACATGCACTGGGGGGAATAAATTTAATGACCTGACACATTTGTTGTGCCTTTATACACTGAGTAAAAATGATTTTTACACTGTAGGATTCAAACCTAGGCATAAGGGATAAAACATTTTCTTCCACCATGCTGATTTTTCATCTTTGCCACAGAAGAAGTGCTGCTCAGGCATTGTCTGGAATCATACATAAATACAAGTGACAGTTTGAGCTGTTACACATGTATGTGTGTGACCTGACAACGGTACTGCATATCAATCCAGCTGTGTATGTGTGTTATGCAGTTGTGAAGCCCATGCAAGTGCAGATAGCATAATTATACTTATAGATGTATAGTAGACAGTATACCCTCAGTCATATATCTGAAAATATAATAATGGTGTCTCATCCCTCATACATATAATTCATATTGGTTCCACTATCTGAAGTCTTATAAGTGAGAGTGAATATAATGGAAAGTGGAACAACAATAAAAGTGTATAGAATTTCCTGTATTAGAACCCAGGACCATGTATATGTCAGTCCTATACTTACACCTGTTGCCACAAGAATGTTGAAATAACACTTGGCTATTTTTCAGTTCATTGCTATCCACTGCACTGTCACAACAGTAAAAACAGGTTGCACACCCTGTACTAGAACCCAGAGCCATTTGTACTCCTGCCTTACACTTAAACCTATTGCCACACGACTAGTTACATGAAATTTCCAAACTTCCTAATCATTCTTAAGGTCTCTGTGGTAACTGCCACTCAACCCATTTAACATGTTTGCACAATGCCCAACAGAATTCATTCAATGTATCCAGTTTCAATTGTTGGCATTTTGAGTCCTGTCTACAGATTTTAGATGGCTTACTGCCACACAACACCGCTAAGCACAGTTGCTCGATGGAAAACAAAAAAATGTGACAATGTATTGTTTTTGACCTTTACCCTTTTACAGAGGCCGTGTTTTCAGGTATAATACAGGTGTTCTGTCTGCTTCCTGGATGGGCCACTAGTCCAGTTTGCGCATTGTTCCTCTTCACACAAATGAGATAAGCACAGCTAAACCTGACATTCATTTTTCTCCTTTGCCTGTGTTTGTGCTAAGCAGCACATCAGGCAACTACTGCCCCCCCCCAAAAAAAAAGAAAGAAAAAAGGGAAAAATAGCTGAAATGAGGAAAAGCAATCTAAGACATATGCACTACAAAATGTTAGTTCACATGAGATATTTCTACATAGGTCTGGATTTGAACTCTCATGCTAATTAACCTTCAGAACACAGTAATGGTGCCTTACTCTCTTTGCCACAACAAACAGCTTTGCAGCAGGGAACTGAAAAATAAATAAAAGGGAAAAGTACTTCAAATTAAGCAAAGCAATCTATGAAATAACACAACAAAATGTTTGTTAGTACACATGACATATTTCTACATACAACTGGATTTGAACTCTCACTGCAATTAATCTTCAGAATACAATAAGGATACCTTACCCTCTTTGCCAGACAAATAGCGTTGCAGCAGGGAACTGCAATCATTCTGCATATAACCAACTGCAACATCATCTACAGTAATATGAAACCATACAAGTGTTATTTGTATATTTTTGGATGTAGTGCACTAAGTGATCATGCAACCAGTTATGAGTATTGCATGCAAATATGCAACTCTGTTGTACCTCTCATTGTTTGTTGGTCATTCTTCTCTTATCTGACCAGTAATCTGAGACATGCAGTCTGTAAGCCATTCTATATCATTGTCCTTAAAATGTCTGAGGATATTACGTGGCAATAATATATGCAGTTGCCAACAAATAAAAGGGGAGGCTGGATGTTAATGAACAGAACATGTGAATTGTGTGTTACTTACTTACATTTCCATCCTTGACAAAGTTTCATCTAACACTTTATAAGTCTAACCTGACACACCCACTGAATGTAGGGCAGTGTGCATTGCTGTTTACCTTCTCCCTACCAGTAATCATTCACAGTTGCAATCCATTAAAAACAAACACTGATTGAGTGCCATCACTATGTTTACATGTGCTACACGGAGTCAAGTATTTTGGATTCAGCAATTCTAATGAGTTCACACCTCATTTGCATCTTCAGTGTGCTAACAGCCCTGAATCTATACCATAAAAAGGCAACCATGTAGCTAGGGAAACTGAAGGTGAGCAGACTTGTTTATATGGAAAACACAGAAAAGTGGCTATTATTTTGGGATATATCTGCACAGAGGATTACTGAACTTGAGAAGGTATACCTGCATTTTGTCAACTACATACTGAATATGCTGACATGTAATTAAGAAAAAAATGTTTAATAGTTTTACATATATATTTTGATTAGCAAAAGCTTTTGCACTTTTATCTGTATGCATTAGTTAGAAGTGCACAGATGGCATGGGCATGTTTGTCAGGGCATTTCACAGGTATACATGATTGGCAATACCCTAACATGGAATGTTCTTTATTAAATCTGTAGATATGTTTCAGGGACAGTTCATTTGATTGCACTTTTAGCATTTCAAAGAAGGTTTATTAGCAAAATGTGTTGTTTGTCTGTGTTTTTGGAGGTGGGGAGCAAAGCTGCATTTCTGTTATGGCACAAACAAGGATATGTTGCTATTGTTGCTCTCCTTTTTTTGCATCCATTCTGCACATATAAGTCAAATAAGTCTTTGCTGTTACATGTTAAAGTCATTTCTGTACAAATCTCCCACCTTTTACTTGCTTACACTATCAAGTAACAACATGCACAGCTATGCCAGTCATTCATATTATTACACAATATACTCCAGGCTCAACACTTATCCAGCAGTTGCAACAGTTTTAGCTCAGGGATGACTCTGTCTGATGAAAGCAGTACACAGCCAATACATGAGGAGGTAAAGGCTGTGAGAGTTGCCTGGCATCAATGTTAATATATGTATATGCATAGGATGAAGGTTTTAGACCCTTAGGTGGTGAGCGAGTGTGCTATGCATTGTCTTTTAGCAAATGTAAGGGCATATTGAGCATGCCTATGTCTGCTTACACATACAGCAGCTGCTGCTTCTCTCTCTGAATCCTCAACTACATGTGGCTGTGGTGACCTTGGCATCGGTGGTGAGATGTGCACTCCTTCCCCTTGTTGATCCTTCTGAAGCTGTTTTTTTCAGAATGATGATGTGTAACATGGCACATACTATGAATATTTCAGTACATGTCCAGAGATTGTACTGCAGGGCCCCACCAGATGTATCTAGTCATGGGAACCATGACTTCAGCAGCCCAAAACACACTCTATGATATTTCTGGTTTGAGCGTGTGGCTCATTATGGCATTCTTCAGCAGGTATGCATGCATTTCTGATAGGTGTCATCAGCCACAGTTCCAGTGTATAACCTGCACCCCCCAGTAAATGACCCTGTGGGATATCCCCCCTAGTGAACATCTGATACAGTTGGGAGGTGTGCCAGATATGTGATTCGTGGTAACTGCCTGGGTTGCCAGCACACACATTCAAGCTGATTTCTTTGGTATTACACATGACTTGGCAGTTAATAGACTGGAAGCCCCTTCTATTAATGTAGAGCTTTCCCTGTTTCCCAGGTAGTGCCTTAATTTCTACATGTGTGCAGTCTATAGCACCCAATATTTCAGGGTAGTGTGCTGCAGGGTACAGCTTCTGCATATCTCTGACCCTATCCTCAGGAATATGGGGAAAATATATGTGGTATCTAACATGTTCAAGCATAGCATTTAAGAACTGATGCCTGTCCTGCCCATCATAGAAGAAAATTAGGACAAATCAGAATGGACCAAATTACTTTTCTCTCAGCAGACAGGGGAAGCATTACAAAACCTACATGAACACAGAGGTGGCTGATGACACCAATTTATGAAAAAAAAAACATTTGGCCAGATTCAATAAAGCCTACATGGTCTGTTTCCACTGGTAGTACAGTGTTTTGCATTCAGTAAGCAGCTCTACACAGTGTGTAGAGATGTGCACAGCTAAATACTGTGGCATGCAAATTACAGCATAAACAACTGAACTGTATGCTAATCAACCAATCCAATATGGAGGAGCTATGCAACAAGCTATAAAGCAACCATGTAGATTCAGTGCTGGTTTTCCCTGTGAATTCCAAAACTTATTAGAATACAGCAATGGAAAGGAGTCTACACAGAAGCAATGTTAGGGGTTGCTGTTGCTTTAACTCATTTGTATGTGCAACAGGCTGAAGTCCATGCTGCTGCTGCTAATAGACCAAAGACAAGAAGGAAATGAGTTTTCAGACCCTGGGTAACTTATCACAATCTACATGATATGGAAATTGTAGAGGGCTACAGGGTGGATAGTGACACGCTAGAGGTACTCTACACCCTCTGTCATCCTCAACTCAGAACCTGGGCAAACCAAGGGGAACCTATCCCAATGGAGACAAAGGTATGCGTAACACTTAGAATCTTAGCTACAGGAGCCTTTCAGAGACCAACAGGGGACATGAATTCTAGCACTTTATAAATTTCTTTAAAAAATATGGAAAATGCATGAGTCTTGTCAGACATATTTTGAACTCAGTTGCCTTTGGGCATCTGTCTTAATGGTAATAGTCATTTTTTTTTTTTTACCTGAGGGCTTTTAGTAATATGCATTACCATGACATTTGTCACTATTAGGGATGGGGGAAGTATCATTCAGTGTGGCATGGACAGTAATATCTAAGAATCATCTTGTTCTTCTACTATCACGGTATCATTAATTGATTGTAGAAAACCCCCAAAAGCTGGAATTGGACATAATTTGTGATAAACTGGTGTTAGCATCATCTAGTGTCAAAATTAATGTCAAAATGAATGCCATCATTCCCAAACTCCTTCTAGTATGATAGGTCCACAGTGATGGGGCAGCTGGGAATTACTGAGCAGCCATTTTCTTCTTCAAAGGGGAAAGCCTTCGTTATTTCATAATTTAATTGTTCTGTATTTTGCATATTGGTTTTCTGTACTAACAAAAGAAACCAACACTACAGAGAAGACTACAGATGGATAGTCATACCTAAGTACTGGGACTAGAGGAGAATTAAAGGCAAAGAAACTTCTAAGGATGAGGAAGTGTGATAAAATGTTATGCTCGGTGTGCTAAACAGAGGAAGACAAAGAGCTGCACTTTTATTAGGTCACGTAAAATTTTGTCAGTAATAATTCAGCTAAATGCTGTGCAAAACTAAATAAAAGATATGCAGGGAGGGGAGGAAGATAGTTTAGAATAGATGCCAAGTCTATGTTTCCACTGATACTAAAAACAGAAAGACAAGGATGGTAATGTAGTTGATAATAATGCTTACAGTATATTACTTGAACCATTCAGTTTGTTAGATGCTGTTTGATCGTTCTGTTACCTGTATATTATATTACTCTTTCAAGTCCTTTTGGTCCAGGACTATTATAATAATGGGAAAGACATTGTTCTCTGACTATTGATTTATTCTGACAAACATCTTCATTTCCTAGGAGCATTTCGTAACCATCCCTATAAAGTGTTGTTTGTAGAATAGGAACCATACCACCCAAATGTCCAGATTTTCACAGAATGTTGAGACTTTTGGCTCAAAATTTTCTTCTGTTCCTCATAAAATTTGTGGTTTTCTAGCAAGTCACTGGGATAATCTGAGGAAAGAAGTCACTAATTAATGACGTATGAAAAAACCACAAACGACCAGAAACTCGAACAACAGCTACTGCAGGAAGCTGGGTAAATACAACGTAGCTGGTACAGAAAAAAACAACATCCAAACAAAGAATCCAGAATCTAATGATCCAAGAGCAAAACGCCAACTTGTAGAAAAGCTTCCTTTATTGTACGATAAAAATGCTTGTAACACTAGTTTAGCGCTTTCATCTGCTGACCGCAGACTTCCTCAGAACTAGTGTTTGCCATCATTACAAGCTTATTTAAAAAACTTTTGGCGCCAAAACTTTAAAATCCATTTAAAGTGACATACATTTCCAAAGCTTACTAATAGAATTTTTGCTAAAAAATGTTGCTCTAAACTGTTATGACTGTATCCATTTAACTTGATTCCATTACTCTGTACACCCTCCTATTTACAACAACTAACAAATAAATATGGGTATGAAAATAACATTGTAATAAATATGACATTATTTAACATTATTTTAAAAAACATGAGTAAAAAATTCTAAAACCTAATGATATATTAATAATAGTATAATAATAAGTACAAATTTATGCGTCCATAATCAAGAATGGTTTAATGCTAATGAACTCATTAATACCTGGACTCCTGGTGGAATCAGTAAGCATCTGCCATTTACTTTCTTTACAGGCTAGTCTTGTTTTCCAATCACCACCATATAGTGTATCTTTTCCTCATCTATAATAAAAAACAAGAAAATATGATCTTCCCCATGTTCCTTAATATGTCTGTATAGTGCATTTTTACAATCCTGTTTTTGTATCCTGTAATAATGTTCGTAAATGCATTTTTTCAACTGCCTTTCTGTTTTGCCTATGTAATAGGCTGAACATAACTTACATAGGGCCAAATACACTATATGTTTAGTGCTGCAATTTCCACCTATACTTCTAATCACTGTGTTGTTTACATCACCTAATTGAACTTTAATGTTCGTATTAATATACTTACATTGATTGCAACTTCCACATTTCCTGGTGAAAAGTTTTTCTTGTTGATTGACCATCCTTCTGTATTTTACTCTTTCTAACAGTCTTTTTATATTGGGACCCGTTTTGTAAACTATTTTTGGCATTCCTCCCAAAATAGTCTTGTTGGAATCTATAACAGTTATTATGTCCCAATACCTCTCAATGATATCTTTAATTCTGTAACTATATGGTGTATATGTGATGACACATACTCTACCCATGAAGTCCTGTTGTATATAGTTAGTATCTTTAGCCTCCAATGTATAACCCAACAAAGGTTGATATTTATGTCCCCATTGAGTGGTGACATATTCTATAGTATCCTTAATCATTCCTGTTGGATAACCTCTGTTCACAAATAAATCATTAATGAATTTCATTTCATTTTCCATTAATTCTTTACTGGATGACATCCTGGCACCTCGGATACATTGACCTTTGATTATGTTTTTGAATATGTGTGGTGGATGTTCACTGTTGAAATATAAATAATCATTGGAAAATGTGCTTTTTCAATGTACTCTAGAAGTAAATCCTTCTGAGGTTAAACTAATATATGAATCTAAATATGCAATACCCTGATTACTTGTTTTGTATGTAAACCTGAGAAATTCGGTGGTTCCATTGATATAATCCAAAAATTCTTTAATTTTGTCATTGGATCCGTTCCACAAAATAAAAATGTCATCAAGAAATCTCACATAAAAAGTAATGTAAGGATGAAATTTGCAATTAATGATAAACTCGTTTTCCCAGTCAGACATGACCAGGTTTGCAAAAATAGGGGCACAAGATGCCCCCATAGCAACACCCTTACATTGTCTGAAATATTCTCCTTCAAATGTGAGATAATTGTAATCCAAGACCAAACCCATCATGTCTATAATTAAATTGATTTTATCTCAATTTAACTGTGAGAATTTCCTTAGACTGTTTCCGAACCTTTCCAGTCCCTCATCTTTGGGTATACTAGAAAACAGATCACATACATCGATAGTGACCAAAGTTAAATGTTCTGACCACATTTCAGATCTAAGTTTCCCCAGAAAATCCCAAGAATCTTTGATTATGAAGGGTATGTTCCGGTAAATGTGTTTGGTCCATCTATCAATTGTTACTCCGATGTTGTATGTTTTTGATCTTGAACCAGAAATGATGGGTCCAAAAGGGTTTTTTTTAACTGATTTGTGCACTTTAGGAATCCCAACTATATGTGCCATGACTGGATATTCTACTTTTAAAAAGTTATATATATCCTCAGTAATTCGATGGTCTATCAAATATTCCTCCGAAATCAGATCAATCCTTCTAAAACCTATATTGATTTGATTGATAGACACTATCTCGTAATTTCCAGTCTCATGTAGAATGTTGTTAATCTCAGCTTTATATGCTAAATTTGAAAATATCACAACCCCTCCGCCTTTGTCGGGTTTCATGATTTTAATTTCCTTATTATTAATAATCTCATTCAAACAAATTTGTTCTTGATTGGTAATATTATCACCCAGTGGGTATTTATGATGTCGTTGTTGTTGTAATATTTCTTTGTTGAGATTATATACTTCCTTACATACCATTTTGTCATAAATATTCACTTGCATGTTGCTGGTGGGCATAAAAGTACTTTTTCTCTTTAATTCTGTTGGTACATACTTTTTACTTTGGTCCCTGTTAGCCTCAAAATGCAGTGCTAAATTAAGCCTCCTACTGAACAACTTGATTTCTTTGATATGATCTACTAAATTTAACTTGTTTGAGGGTATGAACTTCATACCCTTACTTAATAGAGAACAAAATTCATCCTGAATGGGCACCTCTGTGTAATTGAAGACCTTGAAACCTTGATATGTTCTAATAGAAGGCATTTCATCATAAACTAAACTGTGTTGGCTCTGATCTTCTCTACTAAATATTGTAGTGTCTTTCTCAGGGGTTGGGTTCCCCATTGTCTGTGTAAATGGATACCATAGCCCCCTCTTGTGTCAAAACTAAGTTGGTTTGTATCTCCTGTTCCCCTGAATATGTGCTTTCCCATAGTTTTGATGAAATCTGCCCCCTTGAAAATTCTCCTGTCTGTTTGTATCTCTCCTATCTCTATAACTGGTGTGTCTTTCCTCAACCTTTGGTTTCCTATCCTGTGGCCAAACATAAGCTTTGTGGGTTTTGTAAAGCTCTGTATCATGTTCTAACTTGTTGTTTTTCCTAAGATACACACTCTCAGCCATAGTGTCAGCCGTATAAAATTGCTTGTGATATAAATCACTCCATTGCTCAAATTCAGAATGCCGTAAAATAATTTCATTAATGCTTTCCACTTCATCCACTAATGCACTTAATTTTTCATCATGACATTTCATTAATAATTTCATATACATAAATCCAAATTCATCAAATAAACTGTTGAATTCTGTAATAACATGTTCATTATATTCTACTCCCATTGGTAGCTTAAAAAATCTTATACTCTTAGGTACAATCTGGGACTTAATGCATTGTGTTAAATAAGCATTATCAACTTTGATATTTTGTATCTGTATTAATTTGTTTCCCAGACTATAAATCATATTCTTAATAGTATCACTTCCATCCCTATTTTGATGCATTTTATTAGTTGGAAAATGATTTGTTGAATCAAACACATATTCATTCCTTAAAAAATTATCAATAGCTTCATTATTAGAACGAATATTTTTACTGCTAATAACTTTCTTTTGCACAGGAATTTTATCCTTCATATGAAAATTTAAATCACTATTCACAGTACCTTTAGTTTTAGCATTCTGCATTCTTGCCGTAGCAGAATACGTTTTTTGAGGCAAAACTGCTCTTAGACCTAGCCCATTGTTTCTCAGTTTCCACCCGACTGTGGAATAAACTGAAATCAAATGTAAAATCCTTATCTGGTGTTATTATAACGTCACTGTCCTTAAAGGCAATATCAATGGGACATTGCCTTTTGTGTATATCTTCATTTGTTACACATAATTGCCCATTTGGAATGTCATCAATGGTATCAGTGATATGAACTGGTTCTTTTCGCTGATTACCCTGTAATCTCGACAAATCATTTTGAGATGATGTCAGCTCCATGTTCTCCTTGTGTTTGGGTGTCTCTAATAAATAGAAAACCATGTCCATGAGTTTTTTAACATCTTTTTGAAGATCGGCTACTTCAGCCCGCAAAAGAATGACCTCATCGCTGTTCGATACAGCCGACGCTTCTTCCCCTGCTCCTGCCATAACCGACAATACCAACTGATGAATGAAAAAACCACAAACGACCAGAAACTCGAACAACGGCTACTGCAGGAAGCTGGGTAAATACAACGTAGCTGGAACAGCAAAAACCAACATCCAAACAAAGAATCCAGAATCTAATGATCCAAGAGCAAAACGCCAACTTGTAGAAAAGCTTCCTTTATTGTATGATAAAAATGCTTGTAACACTAGTTTAGCGCTTTCATCTGCTGACTGCAGACTTCCTCAGAACTAGTGTTTGCCATCATTACAAGCTTATTTAAAAAACTTTTGGCGCCAAAACTTTAAAATCCATTTAAAGTGACATACATTTCCAAAGCTTACTAATAGAATTTTTGCTAAAAAATGTCGCTCTAAACTGTTATGACTGTATCCATTTAACTTGATTCCATTACTCTGTACACCCTCCTATTTACAACAACTAACAAATAAATAAGGATGAGGAAGTGTGATAAAATGTTATGCTCGGTGTGCTAAACAGAGGAAGACAAAGAGCTGCACTTTTATTAGGTCACGTAAAATTTTGTCAGTAATAATTCAGCTAAATGCTGTGCAAAACTAAATAAAAGATATGCAGGGAGGGTACGAAGATAGTTTAGAATAGATGCCAAGTCTATGTTTCCACTGATACTAAAAACAGAAAGACAAGGATGGTAATGTAGTTGATAATAATGCTTACAGTATATTACTTGAACCATTCAGTTTGTTAGATGCTGTTTGATCTTTCTGTTACCTGCATATTATATTACTCTTTCAAGTCCTTTTGGTCCAGGACTATTATAATAATGGGAAAGGCATTGTTCTCTGACTATTGATTTATTCTGACAAACATCTTCATTTCCTAGGAGCATTTCGTAACCATCCCTATAAAGTGTTGTTTGTAGAATAGGAACCATACCTCCCAAATGTCCAGATTTTCACAGAATGTCGAGACTTTTGGCTCAAAATTTTCTTCTGTTCCTCATAAAATTTGTGGTTTTCTAGCAAGTCACTGGGATAATCTGAGGAAGGAATTCACTAATTAATGACGTATTTGGGTTTCAGGTATCATAGCCTATGAAAAATGCATTTTAGCACAAACACCATTATTCTAACTACATTCTAACCTTATAAGAGCAATATTTAAAATCTGTCCCTATTTTTGGGGTCTTTGTCAGGCTCTGTCCAGATTTCTTGGGCAAAGAGGTTGAGAGGTATGATAGGAACATAGAATAGGCAAATAAGAACAATACTAGACAAGTGACCACAGGGACCTTAAGATGTGCAGCCATATGCACCTTTAAGGAGACACACTTAAAAGTTCTTGCCACGCACGTAATAGTGCTCACCTGCCAAATTGACCAGAACTGGGCATTATAACCCTGGTGTAAATTTGTGTCTACCCATTCAATTACCAAGAATAACCTTAAATGCAGCTAAAGTATTACTTTGCTTGACCTGTAATGGTAACTTATTCCATAGACTGCAAATAATTTGATTAGGAACCTATTCCTCCACTTTGTTTTCTGTGTAGGTGTAAATTAACTTTGCTAATGCAGGTTTGTTTGTGTCTTTCGGCTTTTCTCAGTTAGGGGTCGCCACAGCAGAACTCCGGTCTGCTAATGATTGGTAGTGGATTTTTATGGACCGGGTTACCAGCCCTGATGCACAACCTTCAACGAAGGAATGCCCCATTCACGTATGCCTCCACACAGAAGACGCTCTAGCTGAGAATCGAATGGGACAATGTCTTGCTATGAGGCGACAACTTGTAGAACCACTGGTTTAGCAAAGAAAAGGAGTTCCAATAGCATTCTGTTCCTCATGACTGAAAAAGCAAGGCACAGGTCACTTCAGAGCAGATGGCAGAGTTCTGAGTATAACGTGAATCATGCCAATGTGTTAGGTTTGTTGAAGGATTTAAGACCTTTACTTTTTTGGCTAGAATTATTTTGGGTCCTTTCCTGATGAGTTGTGGTTAGAAACTACTGGGCCTTTGTAGTCAAATGTTTTGTTATACTCCAGGAATACAAACACACACACACATACACACACACACACACACACACACACACACACACACACACACACACACACACGCACACACGCACACACACACACACACACACACACACACACACACACACACACACACACACTATCAAACTGCTGCTGCTGTTGTTTAGTAGGTAGGTATTACTTTTCAGTGTTTCATTGCTCCTTCTTTGATATAAGCCTTTACCTTGACAACTTTAGTACATATTCTCATGTAAATGCTAAGCATTCCATTTGATATGCAACTTAGTGACAATAAATGCTATGCTAGAACAATTTATTCATTATCTTCTACCATTATATCTGAAATGAAAGGTTTTAAGCTATGCGCTAAAATTCCTGTTTTGTTTTGCTATGACTCATTATTCTTTGAACAAATGTTAATACCAATATACATAATGATTTACATGCTGTATCCAAAGTTAAATGTATTTTCAGTCACATATGAATAGCACTGTTTATCTACCACATTTTCTTTCCTGCCAGGGATTTCTGCCTTAAAGAAATGATGAGACAATGAATTGCAATGGGATATTAAAGGAACTTAACAAACATACCAATGCTAGTATATTCCAGCATGAAGACTGCATTGCTCCTATAGGAAATTAATTAACTTGTTTCTTAGAATTTATGACTGAGAGATGCTAAAGGTTAGGTGGGATACAGCCCAAACATACCTTGCAACTGTCCAGATTTTTGCAGAATGTCCAGATTTTTGGTTTGTTCCTCATAAAATTTTTGTTTTTCTGAATTTTTGTGGCAAATTAGTGAGAATTAAATTCACTATGTAATGACAGGCATTGGACTTTCAGACTTCATATCATCCAGAAAATGCATGGTAACACAAGACCTTTCATATACCAACTTTCTAAGAGCAATATTTAAAATTTGTCCCTATTTTTGGTGCTTTAGCCCCCGTTATTTTTGACTTTGCCCAGATTTTTTGTGCTAAGAGGTTGAGAGCTATAAACCCAGATGTTATCAGTTATGGCTGCAGTAATCTTTCCTGGAACAGCTACTGTTATAGCAAGCATGCTTACCCACAACTACAATTTATCTGCCATTTAAGACACTAAGGCTTGGATTCACAAATGAGTGCTACACAGTGGTTGTATTTTGCAGTGTGCCTCACAGCTTAGAAAGCATACATTAAGCATTGTCTTTGAATTACTGCATCCTTCATATGACCACTAATTAGCATGTAAATAATACAGTGCTAATTACTGCATGCTTCATATGGCCACTAATTAGGACTGTATTATGTGCTGCTTCTTTATGAATCCCAGCCGAAGTCTGCCATCGTAGGTTTATGTTCATTTTTTTTTTTTTGCATTCTTTGTGGCCTCCTCTTTGTATGCAGTTCTGTTATTTTCTAATAAGAAAGCATTGGCATAATCACAACCAAGCAGTAGTAACAAAGACAAAAAATAATGTTGCATACTGCCAGAGTTTAAGGCTCGGCTGTAAATATCAAAGCAAAATGACTCTGTTCTTAGCAGCGGTACACATATGCAGTACTTAATACTGACAACTCATTTTCTGAAACAAATTCATTCTTCTTTTGCTCATATTAAGGGGTCACAGTGCTGAAAGTCAGGGCATACATTCCGGTGGTTGAGTCCCTGGTGGAGACTGGTGATCCCATGAGAGTGCTGGCTTCAAGAGGGGAGGTAAGCCTATAGTAAAAAGCTTTGTCATTTGCATTAGTGAAAGACTCACCCTTGGCAACACTCATTGCACACTGACCGTGAGCATATTACTGACCTTACATTGTGATGTTACGACCATATAAGCAGAAACCTCTGATGGCTGCCTGTCTGGTGGCCTGTCTCAGCCAGCTCTTGCATTGGTAAAATAGAACAAATAGGCCATTTGGTCATGGGAAGGCTGATGTCCACCAAGCAGTAGGAGAGAGAAATGTAAAAAATGCTAACATTAGCAAAAACATCATAATAATACTACATATCTTCAGTATGATTGAAAGAAATAAACTGCACCCACCACCAGCAGCTTTTCAATTTTCATTACACTGTGAAATGCTTGGCCATTGTCAACTTTTTTGAAAAAATAGCATCATGATTGTATTAGATGACATGTAAGTACTTTAGCAGACATTTTGTAATGAGTGTAATGTATATTGAAGCAGAGGTGGCTCTTAACATTTGTCAGCTTATCTCATTGGATGATTCAACCGTATTCTCAAGTTTGTTGATGCTCATTATCTTTGTTAACAAGTCAGATAGAAGGTCCATTGACCAGGCTTCCTGCTGTCCATTGATACCTGGTGTGGATATGGCATTATTGATGCTGCAGAATTAACATAACATGATTCAAGGTAACAGATTTCACAGTCCCCCTAAGAATCCAAGGATAGCAATAGCACATCTGTAAAAGTTGGCATTTTGTGCAAAACTAAAAACTCAAACTGTATTCTATCATTTTCCAAGTTGTTACCTTCAAATACTTGTCTAACTTCCTAGTTTGATCACTTCAGTGCTGCATGCATATGTCTTAAAGGCATTTTACCAAGGAGACTTTGTGACACATGCCTTTACATGTCATTCCAAAGCCACTAGTCATTAAATTAATAGAGACCTTTAAGGAAAAAAAAAATGAACTTAATGACGGCAATCCCTGGTAGAAGGTCATAAAATGTGTGAATCTGGCAACACAGTAAGAAAATTAGGGACTAAAAAGAGGTTGTGGAGCTGACAGTCTACTGTGTGATACCATCCAGCACAAATCTTCATTATGTTAAAGTGACTTTCTCAGAGTTACAGAGGCACATAGTCAAATGGTGGTAGAAGGAATCAAACCCTGTACCCTTGACTACAAGAAACAGCTTGTTAATTCTCAGTGCCTTAATCTTCTGTAATAACAGCCAGGTTTATCAGCTGGGTGTCTGGCCTGATCTACAACAAACCTTTAGTTATAACCCTGACCTGTGCATTAAAACTAAACTGGCACTGCAGACATGATATGACGTGATCCATCTGCAGATACTATACAATATCATCTGTGCTATATTTATTGGGTCTATATTACCATCTCGAATGGTAAAAATGTCGAACGCTCATATGAGTGAAAACGGACTAAAATGAACTTTTTTGGGGGGTCGCGGTACAATGAGAATTGGGATATTTGCCCTTTCCTCACTATAGTGTGACCTCGGAGTTGGAATTTATATTTAGCAGGGGGGACTGCAGCCCCCCACAATAGCAAGTTTGTTTTAGTCTGTTTTTGCTCATGTGAGCGTTCAACATTTTTACCATTCGAGATGGTAATATAGACCCTTTTACTATATATGACATGACAGGATTTTACCTGTTTATCTGCTGTAAATATAATATGACCCATACTGCAGATATTATATATGACATGAGATGACATATCCCAAATTATTTATGTGCTGTAGATATGACATGAAATGGTCCATTCTATGGCTATAGCATGGTCTATACTATACATACATTATATGATTTGTGCTACAAACATATCACAAGTCAAGCTATACTGCAGATTCATGTTACAGATATCACATGGCATGATATATGTTATACGGATGACATCCATAAAGCAGACGTGATCCTCTGTGAGAAAAAATAATGTATGTTTCATGTTACAAACAGGATATGACATATGCTGCTCATATTATTTGATATGGTTTATGCCGCAGACATAATATGACATAATGCATTCTATAGATGTAACAAAAGAATCAAGCAGTGGACAAGACATGGTGCATCTGACAGGCATGCCATGCAAGTCATGCTGCAGATAGATATGATTCCATGCTGTTACCATGGCATGTGATCCGTACTACAGACATGACATTATGTGGTTCATGTTGGAGACAGACATGATCCATGCTACATGCATGATGTGATCAAGGCACTGAACATGACATGGCATGGTTCATTCTACAGACATGAAATGATCCAGATATGACATGATCTCTGTATAGATTTACCCATTAAAGACTCCCTACCACAGACTACCTTACTGCTGTATGGTACAAGTGCCGCTATATTACAAATGTTTTTAGCTGGGATCTGTGCCTCCTGCACCTCCTCACCCCCATTTTAAATATACTCAGAGGTCACACCAAATTGAAGAAAAGGCAAATACATTTGTTTGTTCAATTTTCATCAACTTGGTGTGACTTTAAAGGTAATGCTTATTATATTTATTTATTTATTCAGCTTTACATACTTTGTTAATTTGTGGGTGGCTGTCAAGTGACCCTTTTCATCCATGGCCCAAGCTAATAGGCAGGACAGAATTATAGTAATATACATTAACTATATAGTATTAACACAAATGAACATGTGAAACCAGAAATAGTATTTCAAATAACATAAAAGCATGTATATGAGTTGAGTTGTATTTATATCAACAGAGCTTGCACAGACAGAGGCTTGAGTTTTATATCTGCATATGAATTCTTAAAATCCTGCTTTATCTTATTTAGAAACAGCTACCAGATGATTAACATAAACTGAAACAGTAATACAAGCTCTATAAACATTTGTATAAAGGTAGACAATGTAGAAATATTTCTGTTGTTACTACCCACTGGATCCTAGGAAGAAAACAAAGCACCAAAAGGGACTGCAGATCATAAACAGGACATAATGTGTTGTGTCATGAGTGTAGGAAGTCCCTAAACACTTTGGCCTATATTGGGAACACTAAATGCAAAGCATAATCCTCCATCTCTTTATTTTTTTTTTTTGCTTTTCTTCACTTTAGTTTGTGAGATTTTCTGAAAGGCAAATAAAAATTTGTGATAGTTTTAAATAGGTGAAAAAAATGACATCCATCAACCCTTCAGACTACGTAAGCCATGCATGTGGAATATGTAAACTATTATGGCAGATAATCTTCTTTAAGTGAAGTTAAATATATTCTTAATCTGTCACAATAATCAACACTGTTAAACACACACAGAAGTAGAACCACAGCACAGACTACTCTAGTAACGGACATGGTGTTGTGACACCAGTAAAATGTAGTTTATTCCACCAAACTAAAGTAACCACTTTAACATCAATAAAAATTCTTTAATGACAACTTAAGTGCATTCATCCCACAATATAGGACTTTTTCAAAAGTAACAAATGACAAACATTGCAAGTTTAAATAATCCACTAAACAAGTCACGTGTGTACTAAATACTCAAAATTTAAAGACACATACGTTAGAAATATGCCCCCACCTTTTCATTAAAATTAAAATAAATACAGTGTATTAAGCATTCAATAAATTTACTGACATTCAATCAAAATTCAATAAAAAAGTAAAAAATGTAAAAAATTCTATCTTCCTAGAGCCTTCAATTTTTAAAGGCATGTTATTAAAAAATGTTCATTCAGTCCTAAGCCATTAAATGCATTAAGGTAAAGTTGTCAGTATACTTCTCTTGTTTCCAACCATAAAGTATAGTTACCGCCCCTACTGTTCAGTGTTATTTGCTCAAGAACAAAAAACTTGAAATGATGATCAAGGTTATCCATAATATGTTTTGCTAAAGCATTAGTATTCCTGTTATTCCTTATATCATAAATATGTTCGCATATGTGCTGTTTAAACACCCGTTCAGTTTTACCAATATAATATGCCCCACATAGTTGGCATAAGGCAGCATAAACAACATTTTTCGAAAGACAATTATAATTTTTGGTAACTCTATTAAGTGTACCATTTAACACAGAATGTGTACCAGCCATGACATACTTACAATGATGGCAAAACCCACATTTATTCATCCATATTAACCTAGTACAGCTGCTCATTTAGGTCTTTCAACTAAATTCTTAAGGTTTCCACACCTTCGGTACACAATACTAGGACCCTTACTGGGTTTAGAACCAGTGTTACCATCTTCATTAAACACCATCCAATTCTTCTGCATAATCCACCTTATCATATCACTGTCATCACTAAATACTGTGATCAATGAACAATTACATATTTTAGTTGGTATATCATCAGGTACCTGCAATCTATTAACATTCAAAATTGTTTCTGGTAGAATTGGAACAAAATAACCAGACTTTCTCTTTAAAATAACCTCTTTTTTAATTTTTTAACTAGAGTCTTAGGGTACCCCCTTTGCACAAACATAGCCCCCATGATGTTACATTCCCTCAAAAAATGACTCTCTCTAATAACCAATAATCAGCACTGTACCGGACTTCCATAAAGTTACTTAATACTATTTAACATTCTGTCTGTCTGACTGGTTACAGACAGGTATGACTACACAATCACACTTCTCAAACGCTGTCATTTAGACAAAGCACTATACTATGGGCATTCAAATTTAGCCTTGTTCTTGTTTGATTCACGGATTTTCTTCACAAACCGTTAATGGATGTATACCCTATAAAATAAATAAACTAAGCCAATCCAAAAGATTATATATCACTAACTGTATAGCGTCTAGTACATGAATACCTTCTTTGTAAAAAACGTAGAAATGCTTCTCCTTTTGACCCTCTGCTGTGATTTTTAAAGGTCAGTGTTGTGCAGTCATAGTTTGACAGGTATGCAAATAATTATCTATAGTAAGTTATGTACTTGTATATTAAAAGTAGCAATTGCGTATACAATAACCAAATTAGCATACTACATGACACAGTGCAGTAATAGTGGCATAATTAATCTCAATCCTCCTTCTTTTCTAATCATAACCCAGATAATTTATTAGAGACAGTCCAAATGTCACAGTGACAGATGTCACATCTAGCTAGACACATAAACTCATTATGTTGATCCAGTGTTTAGATCCTTAGCTAATTGTGAGCATTCATATAATTAACAATCCTTATACAGTCTTAAAAAATGATATATGGTGGGTGGAATTCTACTTCGTTTGCATAAGTCCTTTTTGTATTTAATTTGTCTTTATGTTAATATACGAGTGTGCCTGTCTAATCATGTGCTCACATTTTGACTACAGCATTCACTACAAAATATTTGTATAATGAATATGTTTTATACTCTAGCTATGACCACTTGTTATCTAACATAATCTGCAAAAATTTGAAAGACATCCAACTTATATCAAGTATAAAACAAGATAAAATATTGTATACATTATCACCCCAAAGGATGATGGTTTGAATTTCTTAGTACCTTAATGAATTAATGCTTTAATGGCCTTGCTCAAGTCATTTAATATTCCTGTAGCCTTGAATCTTACCAAAAATTAACCATGTCTTTTTTATCATTTTAATTATAAACATGTAGACACAAATGTACACTTGCACACACACACACACACACACACACACACACACACACACACTCACATGCTCTATGTAAACATTAATTTTCCTTTATTCAAATCTGAAACAAATTCTTTCTCAGATAAGGAATGCAAATTATTATACTTCTCAAGGCAGCAATAAAATGCACAACACCAAATTGTTTCAGGTGCATTTTCTTAAATCTAACAGTCATACTTAAAAAATTAGCCCTCACAGCTGAATGCTCTATAAAATGCATTTGTATTACTTTAGTGATGAATCAGCTCAAAATGAATATAAAATACAGTCCGTCGCTCTATTTCAGGATTTGCTTTATAGTCACTTACAAGTATCTTGTGCATCTGTTAACCATATTATAACATACTCTTCAAGGGCTGAGATGCATTCAGTGTGTGATGTTTTTCACTACTGTGAATGCACTGTCATAGCTCTCTGCAGAAGTTTTAATGTATGAAGGAATTAGTCAACCATGAAGAACAAGATCCATTCTGTAGCACTTATGTCATCTTATGATAATACTACAGAGTCAGAAAAGCTCCTAACAAGCAATTTAGTTCTAATCCATCTGCAAAACAGCAGTGACAGAATGCCTCATGCTCTGGAATATGCATTATCACTGGGGGTTGTGCCACTTTTGACTAATTATAGCACAAAACATGCTAGGCTGAAGTGCTATGTTATCCCATGATAACAAAAGCATTCAGTAATACAATGTGCTTTACATCACTTAACACAGAACTGTACTAAACTTGTATATCATTTTTATCCCAGAGGAAACTGTGTGTGAAATGTCATTTCCCATTCTAGGATTCTGACATCTCTGCAGAGTCAAAATGGGCTTTCTGGTTTACAACATGATAGTGAAATACCATTACAAAGCTATGCAATGTAGTTTATGGCTCTTAATTCTTTCTTTGCTCATGTGGGTCTTCTTTTCCATGTTGCATCTGCTTCGGAAAATTGATTGTGTAAAACAGAACCTATTGTGTACAGTTCTAAATTATACATTTTACTGGCATTCATGTTTGGAGCTCCAACAGGGATCTCAAAACCCATGCACATATGAATCTGAAACTGATCAAAAATCTATTTTTCGTAGTGTTTTTCCTTTACTAAACTTTTGATGTCTGGAAAGCTTTAAAAATGAAAGAAAAATGGAGTATGTACGTAATGCCTTATTTATTGACTGTGCTATCGACTTTTCATCTCTATTTGAGAAACATAACAGATACATAGATTTCTTCCTCAGCATACCAAGCAAACTGCTTTTGCACCTGTAAGCTGTAAGTTACTACTTTACCAGTGGTGACAGAAATATTTGTCATGTTTTTTGAAACAGAATTAATAGTGTGATTTGCAAGCAAACAGGCAGGGACACAAAAGATGAAGACACAAAGAGAAAGTGAGAGAGAACTGTGAAAATATCTCCACGTCTTTGAATTACCATTACCCTATTATGTGGCAACAGTGCCAGTTTTGGAACTGGTGTGGCAGTAATAGCTCAGTGACCAGAGCTGTACTGATTTCTATAAGGAGTAGAGACATGAATACAAAGCAAGGTTCATACCATGGCATCATGGCCTGTCCAGGTCACTTTCTGTCTCACAAACAATACCAGTCATTAAGGTTTCCCATTTTAAAGTTTCTGCCAGGACAGGTCCCATCATCCCAATCTGGTAAGGAAACAAGCACACACACACACACACACACACACACACACACACACACACACACACACACACACACACGCATAACAATCAAAAGGACTGGTAAGCTATACCTAACCAGTGGTTATAATAGGGACATTTAAAAAAAAAGAATGAACTGCAGCAATCAAAAAGTCATATTCAGAAGTTCAGACTTTTCCAAAGCATTCAGAAAAGACAAGCATCAGTGAAAGTGGAATGAAGTTCCTGTCAGTTCTCATACCACATGGGAAAACATGACTCACCTGTCACCAACAAGCAGAGGACTTGAAAATGTTCCTTAATGATGGCATGAAGGTGGCCCGATGTCTAGGTCACAGAAAAGTTCTAGAAACATGTATAATCGAGGTCACCTTACTGTGTTGTTACAAGATTCCAATAAGTTCTCATCCTGAGTGCTATCTACATATTGAAGCAGCACTTCCAGGAAATTGCAAATGGCTACCAAACAAAGACATCAATTCACTTCAGTCACAAAAGCCCCAAAGTCCTTTGCAATAACATTAGGAATTGCAATCTCTTTTTTTTCCACTAAAAGTAATGTAAAAGCACTAGCAGATTTTTGATCTGGACATTGCAGCAAACATCGGAGGTAGTACAGAGGAAATTATGGAGGTCTCAGTTATAACATGTATTCCACGTAACTTCTATCAAATTATGTAAAGTAAACATGACGTTCTTCAAAAAAAAAAAGGGAAAGAGGAAGAGGAAAGAGAAAATAAAACTGAGAAATTCCATGTCCTTAATGAAGATTAGTAACATCTAGGTGCACAATATTTTAAACTTAAATTTCAAACAAGGCAAGTTATCAAGAATAAAGAGATGACTGACTTTAATAATTGGATGGAGAAGGTCAAGAGACCACACTGCTCTGCCAGGGGCGGTCTGTACTTTTCCTCTCTAGACTTTTGAATATTCCCTAAAACATTGTCCTCCCCCATAGTGCCTTTTTTACGCAACATCAGACTGAAAGTATTTCTGACATAGCAAATTACAACCAAGAAAATCTAAAGGTGTTACTGTTCAATGCTAGGAGTCTAAACAAGAAACTGCAATCCATACCAGCACACCTCACCCTAGAGAATGCAGACATCTGTGCAGTCATTGAGACATGGTTTAAAGCTGCAGATAGCACACTGGCAGTACAAGACTACAATGCCTTCTACACATTTAGACCAGCTACTATACAGACAGGGAGTAAAGGTGCAGGTGTTGCAAGATACATCAAAAATAAAAATAACTCAAGGCTAGGCTGGTCAAACAGGACAAAGCTCTTGAGCTTCTCCACATTCAAATCACCGTAGGCAAAATCCCATGCCACTTCCTTGCAAGCTATAGGACCCCTCTAAGACCCAGGAAACCCATAACATGTACTTAAGCTTACTAGAAACACTCACCATCCAACAAATACTATTTTCATGGACAACTTTAATTGCCGCACTATTAACTGGGAATCATATACAACACCAACCATGCCAGCACAGAGATTTCTGGATTTTGTAAACACAAACTCCCTGGACCAGATTTTCAATACGCCGACCAGGGGTGCAAACATATTGGATCTGGTTCACATTAATATGGGAGAGTGCTGTACACCTCTTAGTGTAATGTCAGCTCTGGTAAGGTCGAACCAGAAAATGGTCTCCTTTGAAGTAAAAATAAAACCATGAACCCCAGCTAACCCTCGAATGTTCAGGAACTACCCTAAGGTTAACTTCCTACTATTAAGTGATAACTAGAAAATTTTCAAGCCCCCATAAACCCTGAGAACACTTCTGCCTACACGGAACTGTTCACAGGAAATGTATACTAGTATGTTAATAGCTGCATAGAGGCAACTGTACCCACCAGGAATAAGTACAGATTTAACTCACAAAACAAGCCACCCTGTTACAATCACAACATCAATTGTTTCTACAGCAGAAGTAAGAAAATCATGGCAAAAACTAGGAGGTGTCATACCAAGCAGGATAAAGGCACTCTCCTCACACTAACAAACAACTCAGAGGAAAAATAAAGTCTGCCAAAGCCAAATTTGAAGTAAATTTGGCCTCCTAGGACAAAGACACCCACAAAGCATTCTTTAGCTATGTCCACAACCTCAAAGGTAGTACACAATTGTGTGCAGAGCTCATTGTTAATGGAGCCACCTATATTGAGCCAGAAGATAGAGCAAACCTACTGGCAGACAAATTCAGTTCTAACTTTGTCCCTCTGTCCCTCTCAAAGTCCCGTCAGGAAATATAATCAAATATAACTTCCCTTACTATCACTACTGAACAAGTCCTCAATGCTCCCTCTAAGAATAAAAACACTGCATCGATGAGCGGAGACAATATCTCAGGATGCTTTCTAGACAGCATGAAACATGACCTATCAGGCCCTCCGGAATCACTATTTAACCAAAGCCTTCAAACAGGCTTCATGCCTAACAAATCCCCTGCACAAAGATGGGCCATCTACAGACCCTGGAAACTACAGACCCATAAGTCTCACTAGTCTCATATGCAAAGCCATGGAAATATTTATCATGGAAATTATCAATAATGACATGGGAAACCTCCAGACATTAGACCCAGCCCAGTTTGGTTTCATCAAGGGCAGGTCATGCCTACTCACCCTGGTGGACGTCTTTGAGAAGGTCACCAAAGCAATGCATTAGGGCAAAACACTTCATGCTGCCTACCTTGACCTGCCAAAGGTATTTGACACAATACCCTACTTGGGCATTGTTGACAAGCTCAAGAGGTTAGGTATAAACCCAGGAAGTTAAAACTGGGGAGTCCATCTCTACAAAGAGGCCAGTCACAAGCGGAGTCCCTCAGGGACTAGTGCTGGGACTACTCCTTTTTGGCATTTACATTACTGAAGTCAAGGCCAATGTCAAGGGCCTCTAGCTGACCACATTTAGAGATAATTTCAAATTGGGAGCAGTCATAGAGTCCCCCACCAACACCAATGTTCTACAGAAAAGACTGACACCGAAAATAACTTGTGGCAGAGCCATGGACTAAAGCTAAATGCCAAGAAAGGCATAATAATATCCTTCAGGAAGTCATCCACCCCTGATTACTATAATATTAACAACACACCTCTAAGAGTCAACTCAGTAGTCAGGAAGTTGGAGAAACACATGGACTAGCCTTTAATCATCACGTGTCTACAGTAGTGAGGAAATCATTCTATATTGTGCAACTTATAAACAAAGGTATGGCATCTAGGACCAAGAAGGTCATTGTTCCACTGTATTCAGCATTCATCAGACCTATCATTGAGTACAATGCCCCCTTTGCTGTGTACCTAACCAGGTACATCCAACAAATGGAATGTCCACAGAAGTTCCTCACTAAAAGAATACAGGGTATAAGTAACATGTCCTATGAAGACTACCTCATAGCCATATCCCAGTATTCTGTTTCCTACAGGCTGTTGAGGGGAGATGTATGCATGCCATACAAGCCATTATCAGACCCCACTGTGATGTACCTCCTGCATATCTGCAAACCAAACAGCACCAGAATTATCCATTCTAAAGACTTAAACCTTGTTTGTGATATAAATAGGTTCTGCTGGACAGACAGCTATACATCCCAGAGACTACCCATTCTCGGGAACAGATTCCCCATCCATGTGAAATAGTATTCCTCCCTAACCCAATTCAAGGAACAGGAAATTCATGCCTGGTTTCTTACCTTTTTCTCTAATGGACACAGGCAGCCCATAAATGGATCATCTCCCAGTGCAGGCCCCTGCTTGTAAATGTTTCACCTCCCAAGTTCCTGCTTACACTTATCAAGGGTACCAGAACTTGTCAGAGATTTGGGATACATGGCTAGGCTTAAAAAGGCCCTTGTGGTCATTAGCCTAGTAAACAACTATGAACCTATAGAGGATGAGGGGATTAAAGGCAACATCAGGAGGAGTTTCTTGGAATTGTTAAAGGAAACATTCTACCAGAATAAGTTATTTAAGCCTAAACACTCAAAACACAGTCCATTAAGGTATGGGTTAAATAAAGGGGGACAGTGATGCTATAAAAGAAAAGCTGATGTGAATGTCTCATAATAAAAGACACATTTCACATTAGCTGTACGAAGGAGATAAGTCACTCAGTTCATAACCATCTTCAGATTTTGTGATTCTAGGATCTTTTTTTTTTTTTGGTCCTCTTTGCCCTTACTGATACCGGCCTAAACCCCGAGTACCCAGTGTCCATGCTGGGTCTACCAGCTGCTCTCCAACCCCCTAAATTTACTCTGTATTTACTGGGGCTGGTCATGAATCCTGAGGGTGTAGTATGGGCTTAGCTCCCCTGTGCTTCCCTCCGGGGGGATATTTTTTATGACCTACCCAGTCCATTTCCCCTGCCCCCATGCCCATCCAAGGGCAACTCCCTTCTTTTGGACCCTGCCTCCCCTTAGAGAGCGTATGATCAACCACCCTCTATCCTGGGATGGGCATGCCTATCCCTTCTCTCCCACTCCATCAGTTGGCCAATTTGCTAATTGAACCCAGATTGGCTGGGCCACAGTCACAGCTTTATCCCTCTAGATCAGCACCAAATTCTAGAATTCTTTTAATCTATTAATTGCTGTGTTGCAGCATTATACCTTTTTTCCAGAAGGTTGATGTCAAAAGGCCTAAATTATCTGCTTCAACCCACTCAACTTATCAAGAGTACTAAAGACAAAAAGAAACTGTGTAGCATTAAAAGCAGTCTGTAGTCCAAATACTGGGTAAAATGTTTCTTTTGCGTGAGGCTGATGGCAGTGCATGTGATGTTTTCAAAGTATGACTGGAACAACTTTTAAGGAAAATGGGATTGAAACATATACTGGAAAAACAAAGATAACACATGGAGTCCTGATGTAACATTCACTAAGGAATACAAAGCCTGTTCAGAAAGATTGCACTTGTAACTCTGGACTAGACAGAGTTTTGGGTGAATAAGGCACAGAGAGTTGCACAGTTTAAGCAGTGAAAAGGCTCCTACAGAACAATTCTGATATACAGATGTGCTGGCAAGAGAAGACCACTGGTCGGCGATGACTGCCATGTCTCACTACTGGTTACACATGGCACAGTGCAGTTTCCCTTTAGCATTACATTTACCTTCTTCTCTTTGTCTCATGTCCTTCTAAAGTCTGTTATACCATTTTTTGTCCCTCAGACCTTTGACAGGCCATTTCATGTATATTGAAGTAATATTTTTGATGTCCAAACGTCCATAGGTAGTTACTAGGCATAGAGTCCAGGATATAACCAAAGCACTGTCTGGTTAAGTGACTTGCTCAAGGTTACACAGCAAGCATATGTAGTCTGAAAGAATTAAACCCTACACCACAGAAAGTACTCAGATTTAAACATACTGCCCTCCTGCACCCTTCCTTACTTCCTTCTGAGGGTGACCACCTCTCTGCTTTCCTATAATAACCTGTCTACCCAAACAATATCCCCCCTCAGTCTCCTTTTCTTTAGCCTGTAAATCTCTAACCTCAAGCTGCTTTATTTGTAACTAAGTCTATCCATTTTGCTATTCGTATCTACCACTGCTGCCTCTCTTACTTCTTCTTTTCCTTTCATATCTCCAGAACTGCACAAAGTCCTCCAGATGTGGTCTCACCAAGTTCTTGTACATGAGTTTAGCTCATCTTTAAGTTTCAAAGCCATCCTATTCATCACTGCATTCTGTTAACCCTTTCCATAGCACTTTTTGTTCTTGGTAATTAATTCTGGCTATAAACACTAAACCTAGGTCATTTTCCTGTTCATTACATTGAATCCCCCCAGATTAGACAACAATAACCAACCAGAATACTACTTTAAAAGTGTTACACCTTATTTTCTTGCCAATTTCTACAGCTCCCCAATGTCTCATTTTAAAACTACCGCTCCAACTTTCCTATTCCATTCCCGTTGTCTCTTTTTTATTTTTTATATTAATTTGAAATTGGACAAGACCAAAGAAACATCATAACTATTAAAGAATCAGTACTCATTAATGACAGTAAGAAATACGGAAAGCATTAGCCACATTTGTATAGCCATGCAACTGACACTAAATTATTCCCAGTGAATTCATGCTCTCATGTCCAGCAGGACATTATGCACCAAGCAATTTACCAATTTGTTTCTGTGGATTTTTTTATTCCCTTTCCTGCTCACCACTGTGAATCATACCAGTCAGCAGCCCTCCTAATTAAGTCCTTGTTCCTTCTTTACATAATGGCATTACCAGTTTCTAGTTTCAGGAGACATAATCTGCCTGTAGGAATAAGCTATATACTGCTGCACAAAGTACCGTGGTGATCTTAGAGACCCTTTACATAACAATGAAATCCCCATGCAGGCACTCTGCTTGCTTTCTCCTTGGTGAAGAACGATGCTAAGAATTAATTCTGGATTCCATCTTGCTGTATTCCATCTTTTTCTATTTATCTACCTCATTCATTTATCAAGCTTTTGCTTTGGCACCCCCATCTCTGCCAGATACCCAACAAAGCTACATTGCCAAGCCAATCTTCATAGGAGCATGCACCAGCCTGTTACAAAATTCCTTAGGTGCAACTCCTCTGTTTCTCAACTTTTTACTTGTGCTGCCTTTTTTCAGCATTATTACATTCTCCCCTTGGTTACATTCATTCTTTCATTCATCTTTTTCCCCTTATTCTTCTTAATAGCACACTAATAAACCCAATCAAATGCCCCTTTTAATGATAACCTATAATAACTCCAGTTCTCTGATTATATTATAGCCTTCAGTATTTTAGGATCATAGGATCATAGGAAATGACTAGGCTATTAGCCCTGAGGCTCTTACAAGCCTAGTCAAGAATTTCGCCCATGTTCCAACAAGTCATCACCCGATGCCCCTGTCCATTAGGGACACAGGTGGAATCCCAGGGGTGTATTTTCTGTTCCCCATCCAGTTATTCGGGTTGCTCTTAAAAGGGGTTGATGAGGTACTCTGCTTGATGTGGAGAGGGAGTCTATTCCACAGAAGGGGGAGTCTCTGGGACACAAATCTGTCCCATCAGCAAGTCCTATTGATGTCACATACCAGGTTGAGGTCACACCTGTGGGTTACATGAGTGGAGCTTGACTTGCGGATATGCAGCAGTCTCATCAAGGCAGGGTCTGAGATTACTTTATATGCCAGACAAAGGTCACCTCTGAGGAGTCTGTATGAGACTGAGTAGAGGGACAGGACTTTTAGCCTATCTCTGTAGGGTAGATGTTTGAAGCCCTTGATTCAACAGGTGAGGAACGTCTGTGGTCTCTCCAGCTCCTGCATGTGCTTTGTGAGGTATATGCCGAAAGGGGCATTGTACTCAATAATGGGTCTTATAAGGGAAGAATACAGGGATGTTATGACCTCCTTGTCCATGGATGAGATACCCTTACTAATGAGGTGGGCCATGTAGAAAGCTTTCCATACAGTTGTGGCAATATGGTGGTCAAAAGTCAGTTTGCTCTCAACCTGGGTGCCCAAGTCCCTCACAACTGATTGCATGCTTAGGACCTTGTTATTAATGTGATAATTTGTGGGGACGTCACTCTCCCCAAAGGGGATATTGATGCATTTTTTTGGTATTCAGTTTGAGGCCATGTTTCTGGCACTAGTCACTTGTTTGGATGAGACCCTCTTGAAGAATGTCCACATCATTAGGGAAAATTGATGACAGCACCCAGCTTGCAGTCGTCTGTAAACATGGTCAGCCATAGCACACTGGTTTTGCCTGTACTTCAGAAAAGTATAGCCCAAACAACAGAGGCCCCAAGACCACTCCCTGGGGTACAATGCTCCTTATGAGTCTACTGCTTGAGGTGGCTTCCCTGTTTTGACTAGGTAGGGTCTATCAGTGAGCCAGTTTGCTACCCATCTGGTAACATATTGATTGATGCCTAGTTAAGAGAGTTTATCTATTATACCTGAATGGGGAATAGTATTGAAGGCTATGGCCAGGTCAAGGTAGGCGGTGTGCACCATTTTCCCCTCATCCATGGCCTTGGTGACTGTCTCAAAGAAGTCGACCAAATTTAACAGGCATGACCTCTCCTTGACGAAACCAAACTGTGTGGGATCGAGTGTTTGGAAGTTGCCAATGTTCTTGTTAATGAGGTCCATGATAATCGATTCCATGGTCTTGCAGATCAGGCTAGTTAGGCTGATGGGTCTATAATTTCCTGGATCGGTGAATGCTCCACCTTTGTGCAAAGGGATGACAGTGGCTGTGCTCCACTCAATTGGTATGAAGCTGGTACTCTGGCTTTTGTTGAATAGGGTGCCTAATGGTGCTGTAAGTTCCTGCCTGAGTTCATGTAGGATGCTGCTTGGGATGTTATCTGGTCCCATGGAGGCTGTATTTTTGCCTTTGAGAGGGCAGTGATGACTTGCTCCCTAAAGATGAGGGGAGAGGGGCAGGTGCTGGGGATGTCTGAAGAAGTTCTTTGTGAATGAAAGCGCTCACCGGTTGTTTTTTGTTTTAATAAATATTGAGTGTTTTATTGCCATTCGAACTGCGTATTGGATTTATTTTATTTAGAACCTAGTTTCTCTTGGGGATAGATAGGAATGTAGCAAGATTAGGTAAATGTTTTCTATTTTTATGTTAGACTGTCCGATAGGAATGTAGCAAGATTAGGTAAATGTTTTCTATTTTTATGTTAGACTGTCCTGCTATGTTATTTTAAAGTGTTTCCTGTAAATTGTGAACTCTGCTGTCACTGTTTTGAGTTAACAAGTATTGTCTTGTGTTTTTATTATTTATTATTAAATATATTTAAACCTTTTAACTGTGGTTGTTTTGTTAGAGATATTTAAGCTCTTAGAATATTTGCATGTATTTGGTGATACTGTACAAGCCACTCCTAAATACCCTTCAAGTCTTGGTCACACTTACCAATTGGATAACAGTAACATTGCACAGTAGAATTGGTCACCCTTTGGTAAGGGCCTTATAGTAGCTGGTAAGGGTAGTTGGTGACAGTTTGTTCTATCTTATAGTCTGGGCAGAAGAGGGCATAGCTGGAGAACCTGTGCCAGCCTTCCCAAGGAGTGTCTGTGTGTTTGTATATGAATCAAATCTCAAAGTTTGTGTGTGTGTGTGTGTGTGTGTGTGTGTGTGTGTGTGTGTGTGTGTGTGTGTGTGTGTGTGTGTGTGTGTGTGTGTGTCAGCCAGCTATTTGGGCAGGGGCACGAAGCACTGGTTGGAAAGAGAGGGTGCTGGAGATTTTGGCTTGACCACTCGGCTGAGATTTGAACCCTATAGCTGTGCCAGTGGGAAGTCTTATTGGGGATCTGGAGAGAAAGAGAGAAACCAGCCCCAGACTGACTGTGATCTCTGTATGCTCTTAAGGGAAATTGTACTTTACTGTGTGTGTACTTGTCATCCTACCAATGTGCACATCCTTATCTGGTATTGATGGTGAAGATTGAGGCTCCTTGATTGCTGGGCCAGTGCACGGGTGTCACAACATAAATGTTGTGGGACTTGCCATTTGTGCAGTATCTCTTGGTGTTCATCCCATTCCTCCTTCATTAGTTAAAAGGCAATCAGTACTCGGCAGTGTGAACAGGGGCAGTAAATGACTAGACAGACACCTGTGGGTAGGAGGATGGCACTGAGGGTCACACACCATGAATGTGTGTGTGTGTGTGTGTGTGTGTGGGGGGGTTAATCCATGTCCAGACAGATTCCAAACAGGCAGTCAATGAATATTACTCAAAATGAACAGGATAATATAGACTAGCTAGAGTCCTAATGAGGGAACTGCACTGTATCACCCAGCATAACTAGTGGGTGCCTGGAACTACACAGATTCTGGAAAGAACTACATCTCATCATAGAGCTGCATGAGCTAAGCAAAAGGCTACACAGAGTCATGTCCTCTAAGAAGTAAAGGCAACTAGAGTTACAGCATAGGCCTGAGTAATGAAGACAGTCCAGCAAGAAGAGAGGTGACTGAAGACACTTTGTCAAAAAGCATTTCATCAAGACTATTTGGCCAAATTTAGTTTGTTCAAATGTCCCTTTGTATAAAAGGCCATTTAGTTTAATGTTTTTCTGCAATAAGTGCAGAAGTCAGTGACTTTATGATGAGCACTCTTAAATTAGGTTAGGATGTAGACTTAGGGGTTGTAGGGGTGCTCTCTATTACAAGATGGGGATTTTTTATACTGTTTACAGTTATGTTGTCTTGTGCTATGTGTATTTTCACTGAAACCTTTATCAATGAACTTATATTTGATGCTGGAGTTTTTCACCTGTGTAAAGTCTATGAAGTTATATTAGTTATATAGTTGTTGGTAAAAGTTTTCTGAGATATAAGGGAAGATAACTGAAATAGAAGGAAAGATAGTGGAACAGGTTAATCGCATCAAGTATCTGAGGGGTGGTTGAGGAGAACGGAAGTCTGAATGAAGAGGTCAAAGCTAGAATCAGAGGGGCTGCAGCCAAATGTAATGGAGTGTCAGGTGTAGTGCATGATAGAAAAATGCCAAAGAGACTGAAAAGTAAGGTGTACAAAACAGTGATGTAGCCAGTACTACTGTATGGTACAGAAACCTGGGCAGTAAAGGCAGAGCAGATGAGGAAGCTAGAGATGATGGAAATGAAGTGCCTGAGACAGGTGGTAGGATGCACACTGTGGGACAGACAAAGAAATGAGGACATTGGAGCAGAAGCCAATTGCAGAAAAGATCAAACAGAACAGATTATAGTAGTTTGGGCACATGTGCAGAAAAGCAGAAGATGGTCTGGTGAAGGAGATTTGGGACAAACAGGAAGAAGGTAAGAGGAAACGAGGGTGTCCAGCAAAGAAGTGGATGGATTGTGTGAAAGATCTACGACAGTCCGACATGAGTGTCGAAGAAGGTAGGAGTGTGGCACTGAATGGAGTGATGGCAACAGTTAACATGACACCCTAACCCCATGTAGAAAATGGGAAAAAGGGGGTTGATGATGAAGAGTTGCTGGTAACTACCCTATATCAATCATAAGACAGAGAATGAAAGAAATGTTATGTGCTGTAGATAGGCAGTGCAAAGTTCAACAGGTGTCTAACAAAAGCATTATAAGGCATTTGCTGTCTGTTTTTTACTGCAAAGCCTATTTTCTTTTATGCGGTGTCACAACATATTCAAGCTAAAAGAAATGAAGGAACCTGGCCTTTACACCTCACCTCTGTCAGTTTATAAAAACTAGGCTTACAACTAGGGTTTCCCATTTCCTAGTCTTTTATTTTGAACTTTAGACATTTTAATGTCCGAAAGCCATGGCCAGAATGACTCTCAGGTTCTAAAAACATTTCTTCATTTACAATGCATAGTGTTTTCTTATCTGGGTTTCCATACTTCATTCTAAACGTTATACACTGTAGAATGGATACATTTTTCAGAAATATACTTATCTTTCACATTTCAAAAATCCAGTGCCTTGTAGCTAGAAATAGAAATGTTTCTTAGTCTCACATCCTTTAACCATACTCTTTGGTCCCTGCAATATTTTTAATGAAACAAAAAAGTCTCTTAAGCCCAACTGCTTCTTTCAGAGATGGCAAGGAAAGCTTCGTTTGCCTAAGTGACTTATTCAGTCAGATGTTATACAACAGGAAACTAAGGGACTCAAACCAAGGTCTATATGATGAAGCTCACTACACAATACCTGCATACGAAGAATTTGAAGGCGACTGGATTCAGGGTTTCCTGAGGCAGTAATCTCTGTTCACACAGCATCATAATCCAAGGAAAAAGGGTACAGACTTCAGACACTCAGGACTTAAAAGACTTTTCTCAGGGCACTAAATCCAGGGAATTGAGCAACATACAAAGGTTGAAAGGCTTTTACTTCCCATTAAGTATCTTACTCCATATAAGGTGAGACTGAGCCCAGGGCTTCCTGGTCTCACTGTCACAGACTTTTCCTCTGACCTTTATGATACAACTTCTTGTCCCCTAATGAGCGTAGGTAGAAGAGCGTGTACAGCATTCTGCAATAAAGATTAATGCTAGAGCTTTTCTTCAGTTCTGATTTAAATAATGGAACAAAGCCTTGAGAGAGAAAGAGCACAGGTGCAATGTGACAGCAAATCTAAGAGCAGGACAAATA